>NC_044207.1:34683845-34952905 GCF_900880675.1 Sparus aurata
TGCAGCCCCGGCTCGGAGCAACAGGCTGTTCTACTGTTGTGCTAACTGTGGCTAACGCTCCGTGCTCGGCGCCCCGGTACTACTACCACACTCCATATGCATATAGAGACCGAAGCTAGGGAGCTCTGGGACAGAACCAGATACACAGAGACTCGGACACATCAGGAGAGAGCTTGAAGAAAAGTCTGCGAGGTAGTTGGACTCTGTGTTGCCCAGAGACGGCCAGCACACGGGCCCTAAATGGTGTATTATGGCTGGACCGTCCAGCCCCGCCTTCCCACAGGCTGCTGCCATTACCTTCTCATATGATATCCAAACCACGCTCTACTTGCCCCTCCCCTCAGGCCCCGCCCTCTCGACGCCAAAACAGTGACAGAAAGTTGAAATCAATCAGTGACACTGAAAAAAAATCTGTCACTGAAAAAAAAGTGACATGAAGAATAAAAAATCTGAAGATTGTCATTGAAAAATACAAAAAAATCCCAATAAAATTAAATGATAAGATTTTCGGATTTGAATTATTTGAATTACTTTCTTTTTCAGTGCCAATACTTGTTTCAATGCCAATACAACTGTTTTCAATACAAATGTTTCAATGACAATGTTTCTTTTTTCAGTACTAGTTTTGTTTTCAATGCCAATTTTTTTTTTTGGATGCCACATTTTAAAGTCACCGTTATGGCTCCATAATCTTCCCCCTGGTGGAGAGAATACACGGAGAGATACGACTTGGCCCACTGTGGGGGTTGGAGGAGATCGCGGCTCCGCTGCAGTGTGCTGCACGATGAAGTCACTGGCGCGACTAACATCATCGGTGAGCTGTGGAGTATGCAGCGGCCGGAGTGGAGGTGAAGATGGAGGCCGTGAGCAGCGGGAAAGCTGGGCACTGTTGACGGTTGGACGGAATGGGAGGTGGGGGGAAGATGAGAGGGAACTGGGACTCTCATCTTGGCAACTGTGGCTGCTGGTTCGGTGCCAGGAGGCTGGCCAGTCGGACATGAGGTGTCTGGGGGACCAGCTTTCACCTGGAGTACAGCAGGGAGGACCGAGACCTCTGCATGGGTGAAGTTGCGTTGGTTGTGCCTGGATGACCATGCCAGAGTGGAGGTGATTGCAGGTGGAGGAGATTCGGAGATGATGGAACGATTGTCAAAAAGATCATCTCCAGAGGATTAAGAAATGGCTCTGGGTTTGTCGGGAAGGTGGTAAGGTTTGAAATTTGCAGGTTGCGATTTGCTTGTCTTAGCGGAAACAATGAGAACTTGAGACAAATGTGAGAGAACTGGTTAGACTTGTTGATATAAAATCAACAGGTGATTGAATCAGGACGAACAGATGGTTTAGTCGTAAAAGGCACAGGTGGTTTGATGCGTTGCGGATGGTCAGATTGGCTGGGCCTGCGTTGTAGATCAGCAAGGCAGAGTGGAGTGGTCAAGTTCCTGAATCTTAGTTATAGTAACTCCATTAAAGTAGTAAATGAAATCAACAAAGTCAGAAAACAAACATGCCAGGTTGGAAAGAGGAGCATTCAAGAAAACATGTTAGTGCAGCATTCACAGAGGCTGCACTGCTATGAAGCTTCAGAATGGAAGTTGATCAGAGCGTCTGGGCCATTTTCAACCAGACTGAAATCTCCCTAAAGGGACAGACATGGCTTGATGCTGCAGCTCATTCAGAGTTTTTGTTTTTGTTTGTGCTTGAATATATTTTTCCATTTAAAGCTGACTTTGCACTACCCTGTCAGGTTCTGGAGCCACTGTGGTGTTCAGCAGCACAGACAAGAGCTGTTATTGTTAGCCTATCAGGTTATAAGGAGTGGGTTACACAATCATTTTAATGTTGCTGTGATTAGTAACAGAGTGAATGGTGTCTCTGTCTCAGCCACTCCACCCTCCTATCACTTGTCTCTGCATTATGTAACTGTGGTGAGCGGGTAGCATCACAGTGTGGAACTCTGTGCAGCAGCACATCACACACAGCACCATATCACTGACTTTAGTCCAACTGGATCATATTTTATGGACCAAATGTTTTCTGGTTTCCCTCTGATGTCCTCCGGCCGCTCTGCCTCCACCTGATGCTAACGTTAGCTACGACTTAGCTCTGCTAGCTGACTCTGCTCGGAGCACCGCTGGGGAGTGTTGGTGTTTACACCGCTGTCACAGCAGCTTCAGACCACCAGGAGGAGGAGGAGGGGTTTAGATCTGGGTCAGGAACGGGCAACAGAACCGGGCTCAGCAGCCTCCATGGACATCATGACAAAGGTAACAAGAAATTAGGAGAGACAGAGAGAAAGTGACTGAGTGGGAGACAAAAGACAAAAGACTAAAGACAGAGTCTCAGACTGGCTTTAGTGGTCAGAGACAGCTTCACTAAATAAAAGTCTGCAGACAGACACAGAGCTGTGTTGTGTGAAGCACTTGTTCAAACTTTGAGAGCCAGACGGTTAAAAAGGCCTGAGAGTTTAGTTTGACCGGGTTAACCCGGGTTACAAATGATCTTCTGGAGCTTTGATGAAGAAGTTTTCTCTGACTCTCTCTGGACCATTGTTCCTCTGAATCCTGCCATTCTGTCAGTCTGACAGGATTCTGAATGCTTTCTGTTCAATTTTTGGTTTCCGATTCAAAACGAAAAACTGGACACAAATCCTTTTCTGTTTTTATGATTTTCGACAGCAAAACGGAAATCGAATGGCCTCAAAGTAGACGGACCGACATGTGTCCAAGATTTGTCTTTTAAAATGTCCTAAAGTGAAATGATGTGGTGAAATGTGCTGAAAGGTGTTAAACAACAAGTGCTGCTGGAAGTGTTTTCATTCAGAGCACATTAGTGTTGTGAGGGACGGATGGACTTTATTCAGCAGCAGGACGTTGGGCTGTAAATATCTGATGATGTTTGATATCATTTTATTGAAATATTCTGAAGTATGTTTGTTGTTTTACTGATTCATCTGGATTATGTTTGAGTTTGTCATTGAATTATTTTCCTCTTTATTTTCTCATTGTGTTTGTGTTTGTCTCCTTTTTCCTCTCTGTGTGAAACAACAATAAACCTGCTGGAATATCTGATGAAAATATAAATAAATAGAATATGAAATAAATCCCTCAGTTCAGTGTGTTTGTGACTGTGGCTGAGATGGAGGTGAAACATGTGAACCTGGGCTGTGGTTACTGCTCTCTTCCTGTCACAAACACTGTTTGACGTCTGTTCATCTGTTGGTTTTTGTTCAGGCTGCTCGCATCATTTCTCACTGTGGGCATCATATTTATAACAGGAGCAGTAGTAGGTGGCTGAATGAAGGAGTTTAACTGTCTGGATCTTCAACTCACAGCCGTTCTGATTATACAAAGCTGAGAAATCATTTTTCTGAGGATGATTGTACCCGTTATATATGTTACCACTATTCTTGGTGATACGAAGAATCCTTGTGAATGTTTCTGTGTCTTTCTTCTGGTACCAGAATACATAGCTGTCATCACACTGGTCAGTTCCTCGACAGCTGAAGGAGACGTCTCCATCAACTCTCCTGGTCAATGTTAAATCCTCCTGAATCAGCTGTGCTGCCATGGCAACCAGCGCTGTAGAGAAGCAGACAGATAGATGAAGGTCAGTGTGACAGTGTTTGTTCCAGGTGGACTTTGTTGGCTCCTGATTGGCTGGAAACATTCACCTGAACACAGACAGCACAGAGCAGCAGCTGGGAGGAAAAGCATTTTGTGCAGTGGTGTTTCCTCTGGTGAACCTGGGGAGAAGTGGCGCTCTGACGCAGCTGAGGCCAAACCAGGACGAGCTGCCAGATCAGACGAGGGCCACGTGGTTTCTAACAGGTCCTCAGAGCTCCCATCAGCCCCTGCGGCTCACAGATAAGGCCGCCGCTGCCGATCGACAGCTCGGCTGAAGCTGCCGTGTGATAGAAATAGAAACCGACCGACTGACTGATAGAAACTGACTTAGCGCTGCAATCTGACTCTGAATTTATAGAAGCACAGAGCCACACGACAAAAACATGCCTGAGAGTTTAATTTGTAGTTGAAATGTAACGTTTCATTACATCTGACAAATTGTTACAGTAACCTGGAATTTGTATTTACACAGTTGTGTTGGCAAATCACACAAAATACAAATGTGTAAATATTGTTGCTGTAACGCAGGTTACAAATGATCTTCTGGAGCTCTGATGAAGAAGTTTTCTCTGACTCTCTCTGGACCATTGTTCCTCTGAATCCTGCCATTCTGTCAGTCTGACAGGATTCTGAATGCTTTCTGTTCAAACTCGGGTCGGTCAGTTATTCTAGAAGCAGATTTTTTTTTATTCACGGATGTGCACAGGCATGGGCTATTGCCCGTTTTCCCTCAGTAGCTGAGCTGCCCCTCTGGAGAGATCGAGTGCCTTTTCTTTTTTCCTTTTGCTGTTGTGTCTACTACGGAGCCCTGGAGGTGACATGGATAGGGTTTTTTTTAATCTCGCGAGTACGAGTTATTATCCCGCACGTGCGACTTGCTGTGTCTCTCGTGCGTGAGATAGTAAGTAAGATGCAGTGGCACTCTGGCTCAAATGATTGAATTAAGTGAACGTTGTGGTGTTAACTCAACAATGAAGGGATGCTGGAATCATGAACAAGTGCCGTTTACTTCAACAACTTATACTGTAACATAGTTCTCAGTAGCAGCGTCGTATCGTACATAGTTGCCATGTTGTTGCACTCTGACCTCTCTACGTGCACCGTGTTAACTATGACCTGTCTTATACAACAGCGCCCCCTTGTGTTATAAAGAGCAATAGTATATCTGTTTTATATAATAACAGAAGACAACAAACGTGTTTAGTGTACTGTGAAAGCCGAGAGAATGTGGTCTGTGTAAGAATGTCATGGACAATTGAAGGTATTTTAGTAAATGGAGGTTTTCTGTCACAACTTTCACATGAATATGATACTGTATGCACCTGCATCCATTGTTAATCATTTGTCCTGATTGCCAATTGTGACTGCTGCAACGTTATTTCCTCAATTAATTATAACTAAACTACTATTACCTTTACCACTCCTCCATCATGGCTAGCATAATAGCCATTAAAACAGCTATTAAAATAGGTATTAAAACACCTGGACACTCATCGTGGATCATCAAAATACCTGTTAACCTTACAGTTACACAATAACAATAAGACACTAACTTTGATTAATCAATTAATCAATTAAAATTCTGAGATGGTCTCGATCCATGATAATAAGCCTGCATTTAACCGACTGCACTGTTTAATTACATCAAAATGTGCTTGAATTAATATTTTGCACGTGCGACATAGTAAGTCGGGCGTGCGAGATACAGTAAGTCGGGCATGCGAGATAGTAAGTACACTCACGACATAAAAAATAAAACCCATCCATGTCACCTCCAGGGCTCCGTAGTCTACAATAATACAATAAGCCCATACTTGGTAAAGTGTTAAAACAAATTAAATTGCCATATAATTCAAACCTTTTTTTCTGTAATCAAAAAGTTATTTTATTTTGACAACGTCAGCGATGCCCTCTGCCCGTCATCACGTGACTTTAATCTGACACACTGCGGCTGCGCAGTACAGTTTGTAGGTGTACGAGAGGGAAAGTTTGTCAGGTGAGTTTTAGAAGTTATGGAGATCACAAATGCTCAGTGAATAATACAGAAAAGTGTCCACCTGGCCTCGAATAATGTGCAGTTGTTAACTTTTGCCTCACGTCACGCAACATTGCCTTTTATTAGCGTTAGCCTTTATGCTAGTATCATGAACCTAAGGAAGCTTATAACATCGGGAGCCTGATGGTGCCTTCCATGTAGCGCTGCCTTGAAGTCTGTGTTTGGGACACAAAACACCATCGAGCTACCGGGAGACACGGTAGTGGATTTTCACTTGGTCCCATGACAGATTAAAACAGTGAATCTGCTCCATTGGATGTGATGTGATGTGATATAGTATATCCAGTGTTGGAGAGTCGTGAACTACATGTAGGCTAGTTAAACTACTAGCTTAAATACATGTTGCAGTTGTTTTAAAAGCGACGAGACAACAGGCCCCTTTTTATTTCCTTATTTAGACTTTCATTGTTTTAATTTGTTATTTATTAACACGTTATTTAATTTTTAGATATGTTTTATTTTATTCATGTATGAACTGTGAGGAAAGGAATTGCACTTAGAGTTTAATTGCAATGAATTGGCAATTTCATTTGCTATAATTTTATATCTTATGTTCATTGTCAATTTGTCAGTAGTTTGAACGTTTTTTTCTAAGTGGCTTACCTTATCCCACATCATTTATTTAATATGAACTAGGCCTATCTTATCAGAAGCATTTTTTGTAAGTTACAAACACTGCACTATACATCACAGTATGTGCTATGCATAGTATTGTAAATGTATAAATATGTTCTGTAGGGGACTAACGCTGAAAGCACCTGAGAGCCTAGTGATCAAGTAAAATAACTGTAGTGAAATATGGGATGGTAAGGCCAGATAACAGGTTCAGAAAGGCTTTATAATATATTGTGATTGTTCTTTATACAAGTAGACAACATACTTTCATATTTTTTTAAATAAATAAGTATATATTCTCTGTCAGGCTTGGCAGAAACTGAGGACTCAGATGCAGGGAGGCAGTAGTACAGACAGGCTTTATTTTTTTTAATACAGTTCCTCTGTAGACAGAGTGACAACAGAACAGGCTGTGAACTCTATAGGTCCAACGGACCACATACAAAAAAACACAACAAGAACAAAGGATGCTCCCGTAGGAGAAAAAGGAGATAACTACACTGATCTAAAGAAACTAGAAGTTTATAAAAATTACTCAAACTAAAGTCACTCCCGAAGGAGGAAGGCACACAGGCTATGAAAATTAGTCTACTCTAAATAAGGCTGAGAAATTTTAAAGAACGGAAAACACTCCAACAGGAGGGAAAACAAACGCTATGAAACTTAACTAACAACGAACCAAAAATTCTGACCAAAAGATATCAAACTCAAAATCACTCTACCACAGAGGAAAACTATATGCAAAAAACAAAACTTGACAATACTTAACTTGCTCGAAATACAAGGCTATGATCAAGGCTGTGAGATAGGCTGGACGTACTCGACGAAAACGAACGAAATACTCTGGCAACGAAGACAGGGGAAGACAAAGACTATATACACATGAGGGGAGGGAGCACAGGTGGAAACAATCAGGGATCAGGGAAGACGCCAGACCGGTGACACAAGAGGAAGGGCAAGTGACCTGAAACGAGAGGAGAGTTACTATCAAAATAAAACATGAAATTCACAAGACAAAAAAAACCAAGACAGGACATCCCTCACCGCGGTGTGACATTCTCCAGTGTAATTCCTGGGCTTCACCAGAATCATTGAATGAAGCCGCATTATATAGAAATTCAACTGACTGCAATACAGGTTTCAGTTGTCACTGCATTTTTTATCAGTGAAAAGTTCAGTATACTGTATAAGTTACTTAATTCAGATTCTAATCATTCTATTTAAGATGAGGCCCAACCACAAGGCTCCAGACCTGAGAGTGAGGGAGAACATGTGGAGCATCACACAACACATCAGACAGGTAGCCGACATAACGAGGGTGATAAGCTGAGTGTTAGAGAGTTGTTATAAAAGGGCCAAGTTAAGACTGTGATGAGGAGAGATACAGATGGTGTGGACAATAGTGTCCTTAATTTAGGGGTAAATGATGTAACTTATGCAGAATTATATGAATTATTATTGGGGGGGATGGCGTGGTGCCCTTTATCCAAAGAGCAATAGCCCCTCCAAATATCTGTGCACACCCTGCTTATGATTACAGAAAATCTGTGAACATCCCGACAGCAAACAATAAATGAAACTCTCTGACAAATAACATAAAATAAATCCAGTATCTGTGGCTGCTGCAGGCCTCTAATAAGCCGTCCAATGGTTTTATTTGACCTGTATGAAATGATTGGACAGGCTACCTGTCTGTCTACATACGTACCTGTCTGTCTGCTCACACTCTGACCTTTGCACTCTGCATCACTGTGTATGACCGGAGTCTTCCACAGGACAGGTGATGTTATGCTAAAGCTGTTAGCGAGCTAGTGGAACATGTGATGCTGATCAAATCTAAACACCAAACACATTTTAGTACCAGATCCTTTGTTACCAGCCTGGTTTGTGTAATTTGGGGCCACTGGATTTCCGTTTTGATGTCAAAAAGCAGAAAACATCTCGTTTCCCTTGTTTTGCTTCAAAATCAGGATCCGAAAAACAGGAAATGACTCGTTGACTGATTTTAGTGCTGTGCAGTGGACATGACTGTGCTGGACACACAGACCCTGCTGGAAGTGTTTTCATTCAGAGCACATTAGTGTTGTGAGGGACGGATGGACTTTATTCAGCAGCAGGACGTTGGGCTGTAAATATCTGATGATGTTTGATATCATTTTATTGAAATATTCTGAAGTATGTTTGTTGTTTTACTGATTCATCTGGATTATGTTTGAGTTTGTCATTGAATCATTTTCCTCTTTATTTTCTCATTGTGTTTGTGTTTGTCTCCTTTTTCCTCTCTGTGTGAAACAACAATAAACCTGCTGGAATATCTGATGAAAATATAAATAAATAGAATATGAAATAAATCCCTCAGTTCAGTGTGTTTGTGACTGTGGCTGAGATGGAGGTGAAACATGTGAACCTGGGCTGTGGTTTACTGCTCTCTTCCTGTCACAAACACTGTTTGACGTCTGTTCATCTGTTGGTTTTTGTTCAGGCTGCTCGCATCATTTCTCACTGTGGGCTTCATATTTATAACAGGAGCAGTAGTAGGTGGCTGAATGAAGGAGTTTAACTTTCTGGATCTTCATCTCACAGCCGTTCTGACTATTCACAGCTGAGAAATCATTTTTCTGAGGATGATCGTACCTGTTACCTATGTTACAACCGTTCCTGTAAAAATACAGAATCCTTGTGAATGTTTCTGTGTCTTTCTTCTGGTACCAGTATACATAGCTGCTGGAACACTGGTCAGTTCCTCGACAGCTGAAGGAGACGTCTCCACCAACTCTCCTGGTCAATGTTAAATCGTCCTGAGTCAGATCTGCTGCCATGGCAACCAGCGCTGTAGAGAAGCAGACAGATAGATGAAGGTCAGTGTGACAGTGTTTGTTCCAGGTGGACTTTGTTGGCTCCTGATTGGCTGGAAACACTCACCTGAACACAGACAGCACAGAGCAGCAGCTGGGAGGAAAAGCATTTTGTGCAGTGGTGTTTCCTCTGGTGAACCTGGGGAGAAGTGGCGCTCTGACGCAGCTGAGGCCAAACCAGGACGAGCTGCCAGATCAGACGAGGGCCACGTGGTTTCTAACAGGTCCTCAGAGCTCCCATCAGCCCCTGCGGCTCACAGATAAGGCCACCGCTGCCGATCGACGGCTCGGCTGAAGCTGCCGTGTGATAGAAATAGAAACCCACATTCATGTGAGCAGCAACACATTCAGGTTGGTGGTGAATTTAGTAGCACAGACTGTTATCTGTTGTTGAACAGCTGTGATGAAAAGACAAAAGGACAAATCCACAAAACTCCTCCACTGTGATTTGAAGCCTTAAACGTCCCCTTACATTTCTGTCATTTCACTGAATCATTTCATTTCTATGACACATCAAACCTTTTCCACACACAGTGTCACATCTTTATTGTGTCTCCTGTTGTTCAGTCTCTTCATTAAAGCTACAGGATGTTTCACTGAGGGAAAGATTCAAAGCCAAGACTCCATCAAATGGAACATTTCAACATGTCTGCTGCATCATTTTACACACATTTCCCCAAAATCCAGCCTGACACATTCTGTATTGTTGTAAACTTTGGGATCTCCAGCAGAACGTCAGATAAAGTTCAGAGGGTCAGTTTGTAAAGACGAAGCCAGCGGAGGCTTCAGAAGAGTTGAAATCCAGCTGTGCTCCTCATATGTGAAGCAGTGGTTCTGGTTCTGTTCCCTGGAAGGAGCTCAGGGCTCTGCTCTCTACTTCCTCCATGTAGAGGTCAGCCACAATGGGAGACACTGGTGAAGCCACCACAGCTGTGCTTCTGCCTGTAAAAACCCTCCTGGGATGTGAAACAGGTGGTATTCAGGCAGAGGTCGGGTCCAAAAAGTGGTCCCAATGAAAAGAGACAATGTGTGGTTTGTAAGTGAGCTTTAAAACGACACATAGAAGTGTTTTCTGATGTGATGAAACTATCAGCAGGACCACATCATTTGTCTCTGTCTGTCAAAAGTGTCCAATAAGAAGACAAATCAAAATAGAAACTATAGAAGAGCAATTCAACTCCAACTTACAAGGCAAGCAGTACAAATACACACAGTACCCACCAGCAGAGATGTACTTCAACTAATACTGCAGTACTGTCTCAAGTGAAGTGACACAGTGCTGTGATTAGTTAGACTTCTATAGTTATAGTTAGTATAGTACATGTCAGAGTAATATGACACCATCTACTGTAACAGGCAGCAGCAGAATAATATAGTAATAATATAGTTCATAATATAGTTGCAGTAGAAAAAGTATTTGAAGTATTTTTAGAAGTAGTAGCAACAATAATGCCAGTAATACTCCTCATTTACTGCTGTGTGTTTTTTATCCACTAGATGTCACTGTGGGTTTGTCGCCAGTAAAATAAGAGGGCGGAGCGTCATGGTGTCGTCATGGCGACCGTCATCAGCATCACGTGGATGTCCCTGCACTTCCCGTTACTGACCACAGGGTGGTGGTGTTTCTCTGTGATGTTTAATGTCAGCACCGGCAGCAAACACAGAAATCCAGCATGTGATCAGCTTTAGTTTGAAATGTGTCACACAGCCGTGGTGGAAGAGCTGATTTATTGGTGTGACAGCGATCTAACAGCGTAAAGACACATGTAATGTCACACATGTGTTGTCTGCTGAGACAGCTGCAACATGTTGTCATTCTTCCAACAGTGTTTCATGGTGAAAATGATCCAAGTGTTCAGAGTTAGAACACACAGAACAGAACAAACATCCCTTCAGATAATATGAAATGTATCATAACTGTTCCTTCAGCTTCTTAAAGGAACACACTGACATTTGTCTGCTTTGGTTTGACGCTGTTATTCCATTTAAAGCAGATTTCAATCAGGAGAGACGAGTGAATGAAGTAAAGATCATGTTTATGACAGCAGATGATATGTGATTAGTGAGTCTGCTCACAAAGTCTTTGTCACTTTGACTCTACAGGGAGATTTTGTGATGGAGGGGCGTCTGAACAGCAGCAAGAAAAATCCACCAAATAAATAAAAAACAGCCCAAAGTTTCCCCCAAAGAATACTGACTGACTGAGCAGGAATGACACGGGCACAATTAAACAAAGATGGTTTAATCTGTGAGGAGATGAAAATACTGATACAGGTAGTACTTCATTATATTCATGGACGTGAGCTCCAGGTGGGGGGTCACTGTTGGTCTCTGGGCTCAGTTCAACTTTGTGTGGGTGGAGGGCTCAGTGGAAAAAAGGCTTCCAAACAACAAGAGAAAAGACAAAGCAGTCCAGAGAGGGAGAGGAGTTGATGAGTGTGTACAGCAGCAGATATGAATCTGTTCTCAGTGGTTATTAGGACTCATAAAAAACTGTTGAGAGCCAACCAGCACTTCCTTTCCTGCAGCAGACGGGCTGTGTGGGTTTCTGCTCTGCAGCCTCCTCACCGTTAGCTGCACTTTTTCACATGAACAACACAATGACAGTTACAACAGTTACAGCGCTCAGTACTCACTGTCTCAGCTTCCATCTGTCTTATTCACCTGGGAGACAAACCTGGGAGCTGAGAAGCTGAAATAAAAGATGTGTTGATACTGTTTGATTGATTCTGTAAAGGTGACAGTTTACTGACAGTTTCTGCAGCCTGACACCAACTTGGAAGGCGACTGATGAAGCTGCTGTGTGATCATTTTATAGCAGTTGTAGCTTGAAAGCAGCTCGCTCTGCTGTTTGTTCATGTGTGTAAACAACAGTGTCATCAGCGTAGAGTTTGACATCCACACTGACACAATTATAAAAGGGGCTCAGCACTGAACCTGGTGGCACAGCCACACCTACTGACTTGTATATAATAGCTATATGTTTCTGTTTGCTTCTCTTTCTTTAGCTTTGTTGACCTTGTTTAGCTGTATGCTAATATTCACATCTTCCTCTACATTTGTTCTTGCTGCTGTGTGAAAGTATATTGAGAGCTAATTACAACCAGAGTCAAATGACTTGTAGGCGTCAACATACATGGTCCATGAAGTTGATTCTGTTTCTGATGATTTGCTCTGAAGACAAACTGAAATCCATAAAAACAAGACTGTTTCTAAAACACACGCTGTGATTTTTCACTTTATTGAGAATGTTACACTGAAAGAATTGAACAAAGCTGCCACACTCTGCATAATGTATCAAAAAGAAAGACAAGAAGAGAAAAATACTAAAACAATCAAATATCTAGCAGACAGCTAATGATTCAGCTTCATGTTCTATTATCATACAAGTCACAATTCAAAGTGGAAATAAACTAGAGGATGAAAATAACACTATAGCACAGAATTTATACTCAGTCACTGCAGATATATATGTGTATATATGTATTTATATATGTAGGATGACTGAATCTAACCTGTGCATCAAAAGATAAATTTTACAACCAACCACAAAACATGAACATTGACATTTGTGAGTGCTGATCAAAGTGATCAATGAGACGAACTGATGAGATTTGATGGTGAGAAAAGGCGAGCAGAAAACAGTCAGTCAGCATGTGAGCAGTTGGTGGACGGTCCCTTGTTTCAGAGGATCCTCAGCAGAGAGAGTCCACAGCAGTACACCAGACTCTTCACTATCAGCACTGTGTAGAGCACACAGAGCAGCTTCACCCTGCACTGAGACTGGAAGGACACTGACACACACACACACACACACACACACACACACACAGACAGAAAGACAGACAGTCTAAATTTCTTCAGAATGGTGCTATGGTCAGTGATTTTATTTGTACGTGAAAAACTCACCTGCTTGAGGCTGCGTTTTGATGGAGGTAGGTGGTGCGCTGGATGTGGTGGTGTTGGTTCTGCTTGTTGTTTGAACTGCAGCTGTATTCAAACATACAGTACATCCAGACTGTTACACCACTGCATGAAGTCTGTTGTGTCATTCTACTTCATATAAAGTAGGAACTGTACAAATAAACTTCATTTTACCTGACTACATTCTGCATTTAATTAGTATTGAGATTTAACTGTAACATTAAATAATAACAATAATAATACTACTAATAATAATGATAATAATAATAAAAACAACAACAATAATAATAATAGTAATAATAATACTACTAATAATAATAATAATAATAATAATAATAATAACAATAATGATAATAATGATGATAATAATGATACTAATAATAATACTAATAATAATAATAATGATAATAATAATGATAATAATAACAATAACAATAATAATAATAATAATAATAATAATAATAATAATAACAATGACAACAAAGCAGTGAATCAGAGACGTAATGATTTCCACCACAGAATTGTATCTGTTTTTAATGCCGTGCCGTCTGAGGCCTGAACATCACGGCCCTCCAATATTGGTTTTCTTCATTTTCCCTTACGTACAGAGATTTATTTATATCCTGTGAATGTGTTATTGGTTTTATGTCATGGAGACAAAGCCCACAGTAACATATAAATAACCGAACTCACCTGTTTCAGGCTGCGTTACGATGGAGGTAGGTGGTGCGCTGGATGTGATGCTGCTGCTTGTTGTTTGAACTGCAGCTGTATTCAAACATACAGTACATCCAGACTGTTACACCACTGCATGAAGTCTGTTGTGTCATTCTACTTCATATTAAGTATAAACACACTTATTACCTTGTTCTCTATTGGCCTTCACTGTGCCCCCCTCGTGCCGGACGGAGCAGCGGTATTTATATGTGTGGAGAGCGTCCCGATCAGGCGGCAAGATGGCGGCGCTACAGCCCGACTCTCTGAGCTCCAGCTGCTCTCCCTTAGCAGGAAGCCAGTACGTCCAATCCTGCTTTTGTCTTTCCCAGGAGACCCAGACCAGAGGAGGAAACATGGCTGAGGCCACACACAGCAGGGAGCTCCTCCCCTCCAGGTGGGCTCTGGATGCTGCTGGGTACACGCTCACCACGGGCTTCACTACCTGCTCAGCTGAAGCTTGACAGCAGCAACAAGCAGCACAGACACACATTGACACAGTCAACAGCAGCTTCCAGCACTGCACTGCATTCAGTGTGATCCTGGAAACTACATGGACTCTGATCACTAAACTACTCATCAATACAGCACAAAGTTCAACACATAGACTGGATTCACCTGCACATCAAACACACTCATCATGTCATGTCATCATATGTTATATGGGGACAAACAACATTATGTGTTCAGCACTTCTTTCTTTCAATGTGCACATTCATCATTATTATGACTCTCACTAATAATAATATGACATCATATTTTCATACAATGGAAAATCTTCATCTGTATCATGATAAAAGACAGATTATAATAAAGGACATATTTACCCTCAAGTTTAATACGCGCTGACATTTTAATGTTTACAATATCCACCACATATTATAAATATTTAAACAAAATGCATCTTGAATTTCATGTTGTTCATGAATATTTACACTTGACAAACAATTACAAATACATGTTTTCATAAGACTAATGTGAAAAAATGTGTAATTTAATACAGAAGACGGTAAAACCTTGTGGGTTTAATGATATAAAATATAATATATTTATCAAAATGGTATTTATATGTTTTTATGTTAACATAAAATACTTTTGAAAGTGGTTAAAACATGTCTAACATATTACAGATTTACCAGCATGTACTTCAGTTCGGCCGTTAAAGAAAAATAAATCAGTTCATCAATAATATCATAACTGTTTTTCAGTATTTTTACATTTATGCACAATTTATATACAAATGTTCAGATATGTTCAAAATTAATAATTACTGCTTTGTAAAGTAATTTGAAGAAAGGTGAGAATGTATTGATCCTTTACAGGAACTTCACATATGATTAAATTAAATGTGATAACATGATACAATATAATATAATATAAATATTAAAAACAGTATGTTGTACAAAATATTTACCATTACGAGCTGCTGACACATTTACTTTTGAGTATTCGAAATTCGGTTTGACATTATTATCTTTTTATTTTATCATACATTCAATTATAAATGTATTTATTTATTATTATACATGAATTATTTAAAGATCAATTAACATAGAACATACATATTTTCATGTACCCTTGTATATCAAGCTGTATCTTTTTTTTAAATGTTCTATTTCATCATAATAAGTGTATTTTATATATATTGTGATGTCATGTTCAGTGTACTTGTTTTCGGTTATTAATTCATCTTACATTTAAAGACATTTGTACCATCAAATAAAATACAACTGCCATGAGGTCAGTTTGACCAATTCATAATGAATTATTAATGATCCTATAAAACATATTTAAAGTTAAATGTTTATCAAATACATTTACTGACATATATGAAATTATGTTTAATATCATATATGATGTAGTTTTATAAAAACAAGAGATGGTGCTGAATTACTGAGAGGATCAAATACTGTATATTTGTAACATTGTCAATATCAGACTTTTTCTCTATGAATCAGTTTGATCTCCTGCAGAAATAAAGAAGAACTTCAGCTGTGCAGTGAGATTTAAACATCTTTTCAGGAGTTATGAACCTTTTTATGGAACAATAGCTGCACGGCTGCAAGAATTCTCTACTAATTATGAACAAACTAACATGTAAAGCCTGAAGCAGCAGAAACTCATTAAAAACACATTTTACACTTGTTCAATAAAACAACTGAAGGAAAATGAAGCTTTATTCTTACCTGTTACAAACAGTTTAGTTCCAGAGCCAAAGATCAGGTGTACACCTCCTCCCACAGCGAGAAAGAGTAATACAAAAACCTGTGTGCTGTTGAACGTGTCGGCTGAGGTGAACGAGTCCAAATGATGAAGCAGGATCATGTTTCAGCTCCATGATGTGTTTCTCTAATGTTCATATCAACATGACTGTCTCTTCTTTTATTGTCTTTTTAGACACACTAGCAGTGTTGCTCTGTGGATGCTAATGTCTGTCGCTCCACTACTTTAGTCCACATGGATTGGACCTGGACCAAAGGATGGATGGATGGACTGACATGACATTTTCTACACACATTCTTGGTCCCCAGAGGATGAACTTCATTCATTGACTTTGTTGATTCTGACTTGTTATCTAGCTCCACCAGCAGGTCCAACAGTTCCTGGTCCTCAGTCGGCGGCCCAGTCGACACCTGTTCCAGCTTCCTTGTCTGCAGGTCAGCAGACTGGCTCCAGAGCCGGACCGGCGGTCTTTCCTGATCCCCGTCCAGACCTCCAGCTGCCGGCCTCCTGCTCTGCCTTGCAGCAGTCCTCTGTTCCTGTTCTGCAGCAACCTGTCTGAGCTGAGCTGCAGCTGTCTCCAGTTCCTGTGCTGAATCAGTCTCCTGTGGCTGTGGTTCTGTAACCTCTTGTTTTCCTGACTCTGACAGCTCCACCAGCTCCAGTGGCAGCTCCTGCCAAATCTCTCAGGGGGGCAACTGTTGTGATGATGTCTAAGGTGACTCAGGTAAATGAAGGCAGCTGATATTGTCATGTTGCAGTGAACTATTTGTACAGTTTGGATGAACATTACACAGTGATCATCAACAGATGGGTCGACATTCATGAGTTCACCCTCAAGACACCTTTAGATGTAAAGGTAACTACATGTTAGAGCTAATAAAGGACAGTGGCACTGTGCCTGATAATGTGCGATTAATAACATTATTTACAGTTCAACTGTTGAGGAGATATAAATGCAGTGTTGGGAATGTTCAATTTCACTAGCAAGGACCACACCGCCAAAAGACAACAAAATGTTCAAGATCTTGGTTCTTTGAGTTCTTTGAGCATGTTGCGGGGAAGCTTTGTAGAGAATCCACCGCAACACCCGGGCAGCGACGGACCCCTCATGGACCTACGAAGGAGAGAAAAGCAAAGAAAAAACATGGAGAGAGAAATGGGGTGGGGGGAGGGGCGCAGAATAAGAGAGCGAGGAAGAGGAGAGGGTCAGGTGTTTTTTTATAATACAGAAACTTCACCAGATTAGCTTCAATTAAAGTGAAACTCTCGCCAAAAATCAACCAAGGCATTATTTGGGATTGAATATGAGTCAAACCTTCGTGTGAAAGCATAATTACGACGAAAGAGGCACTTTTAAGATTTACCGGCGTTTCGGTTTTGGGCACGTTCATTTTGAACGGGAGTGCATGGGGCAAGACATGCTAGCATCAAAATCGCTATTTTTAGAACACTAAGAAGGCTCAACACAACATGAAACTTTGCTCGTAGCATCACTAGGGTCTCTACTCATGAACAAGAGCATTGAGAACGGTGGCACAGAGCTCGGGGAGCAGACCAGAGCGCTGCTGTCGGGGCTGCAGCCCCGGCTCGGAGCAACAGGCTGTTCTACTGTTATGCTAACTGTGGCTGATGCTCCGTGCTCGGCGCTCCGGTACTACTACCACACTCCATATGCATATAGAGACCGAAGCTAGGGAGCTCTGGGACAGAACCAGATACACAGAGACTCGGACACATCAGGAGAGAGCTTGAAGAAAAGTCTGCGAGGTAGTTGGACTCTGTGTTGCCCAGAGACGGCCAGCACACGGGCCCTAAATGGTGTATTATGGCTGGACCGTCCAGCCCCGCCTTCCCGCAGGCTGCTGCCATTACCTTCTCATATGATATCCAAACCACGCTCTACTTGCCACTCCCCTCAGGCCCCGCCCTCTCGATGCCAAAACAGTGACAGAAGGTTTAAATCAATCAGTGACACTGAAAAAAAATCTGTCACTGAAAAAAAAGTGACATGAAGAATAAAAAATCTGAAGATTGTCATTGAAAAATACAAAAAAGTCCCAATAAAATAAAATGATGAGATTTTCGGATTTGAATTATTTGAATTACTTTCTTTTTTTAGTGCCAATACTTGTTTCAATGCCAATACAACTGTTTTCAATACAAATGTTTCAATGACAATGTTTCTTTTTTCAGTACTGGTTTTGTTTTCAAAGCCAATTTTTTTTTTGGATGCCACATTTTAAAGTCACCTTTATGGCTCCATAATCTTCCCCCTGGTGGTGAGAATACACGGAGAGATACGACTTGGCCCACTGTGGGTTCTGGAGGAGATCGCGGCTCCGCTGCAGTGTGCTGCACGATGAAGTCACTGGCGCGACTAACGTCATCGGTGAGCTGTGGAGTATGCAGCGGCCGGAGTGGAGGTGAAGGTGGAGGCCGTGAGCAGCGGGAAAGCTGGGCACTGTTGACGGTTGGACGGAATGGGAGGTGGGGGGAAGATGAGAGGGAACTGGGACTCTCATCTTGGCAATTGTGGCTGCTGGTTCGGTGCCAGGAGGCTGGTCGGTCGGACATGAGGTGTCTGGGGGACCAGCTTTCACCTGGAGTACAGCAGGGAGGACCGAGACCTCTGCATGGGTGAAGTTGCGTTGGTTGTGCCTGGATGACCATGCCAGAGTGGAGGTGATTGCAGGTGGAGGAGATTCGGAGATGATGGAACGATCGTCGAAAAGATCATCTCCAGAGGATTAAGAAATGGCTCTGGGTTCGTCGGGAAGGTGGTAAGGTTTGAAATTTGCAGGTTGCGATATGCTTGTCTTAGCGGGAACAATGAGAACTTGAGACAAATGTGAGAGAACTGGGTAGGCTTGTTGATATAAAATCAACGGGTGATTGAATCAGGACGAACAGATGGTTTAGTCGTAAAAGGCACAGGTGGTTTGATGCGTTGCGGATGGTCAGATTGGCTGGGCCTGCGTTGTAGATCAGCAAGGCAGAGTGGAGTGGTCAAGTTCCTGAATCTTAGTTATAGTAACTCCATTAAAGTAGTAAATGAAATCAACAAAGTCAGAAAACAAACATGCCAGGTTGTAAAGAAGACCATCCAAGAAAACGTGTTTGTGCAGCATTCACAGAGGCTGCACTGCTGAGCCTAAAAGCTTCAGAATGGAAGTTGATCAGAGCTTCTGGACCATTTTCAACCAGACTGAAATCTCCCTAAAGGGACAGACATGGCTTGATGCTGCAGCTCATTCAGAGTTTTTGTTTTTGTTTGTGCTTGAATATATTTTTCCATTTAAAGCTGACTTTGCACTACCCTGTCAGGTTCAAGAAATTAAGAGAGACAGAGACGGTGACTGAGTGAGAGACAAGAGACAAAAGACAGAGTCTCAGACTGGCTTTAGTGGTCAGAGACAGCTTCACTAAATAAAAGTCTGCAGACAGACACAGAGCTGTGTTGTGTGAAGCACTTGTTCAAACTTTGAGAGCCACACGGTTAAAAAGTCCTGAGAGTTTAGTTTGACTGGGTTAACCCGGGTTACAAATGATCTTCTGGAGCTTTGATGAAGAAGTTTTCTCTGACTCTCTCTGGACCATTGTTCCTCTGAATCCTGCCATTCTGTCAGTCTGACAGGATTCTGAATGCTTTCTGTTCAATTTTTGGTTTCCGATTCAAAACGAAAAACTGGACACAAATCCTTTTCTGTTTTTATGATTTCCGACTGCAAAATGGAAATCAAATGGCCACAAAGTACACGGACCGACATGTGTCCAAGATTTGTCTTTTTAAATGTCCTAAAGTGAAATGATGTGGTGAAATGTGCTGAAAGGTGTTAAACAACAAGTGCTGCTGGAAGTGTTTTCATTCAGAGCACATTAGTGTTGTGAGGGACGGATGGACTTTATTCAGCAGCAGGACGTTGGGCTGTAAATATTTGATGATGTTTGATATCATTTTATTGAAATATTCTGAAGTATGTTTGTTGTTTTACTGATTCATCTGGATTATGTTTGAGTTTGTCATTGAATTATTTTCCTCTTTATTTTCTCATTGTGTTTGTGTTTGTCTCCTTTTTCCTCTCTGTGTGAAACAACAATAAACCTGCTGGAATATCTGATCAAAATATAATTAAATAGAATATTAAATAAATCCCTCAGTTCAGTGTGTTTGTGACTGTGGCTGAGATGGAGGTGAAACATGTGAACCTGGGCTGTGGTTTACTGCTCTCTTCCTGTCACAAACACTGTTTGACGTCTGTTCATCTGTTGGTTTTTGTTCAGGCTGCTCACATCATTTCTCACTGTGGGGATCTCTCTCCCAACAGGAGCAGTAGTAGGTGGCTGAATGAAGGAGTTTAACTGTCTGGATCTTCAACTCACAGCCGTTCTGATTATTCACAGCTGAGAAATCATTTTTCTGAGGATGATCGTACATCTCAGCTATGTTACAACCGTTCTTATTAATACGAAGAATCCTTGTGAATGTTTCTGTGTCTTTCTTCTGGTACCAGACTACATTTGACCAGCTGGAACACTGGTCAGTTCCTCGACAGCTGAAGGAGACGTCTCCACCAACTCTCCTGGTCAGTGTTAAATCCTGCTGAATCAGCTGTGCTGCCATGGCAACCAGCGCTGTAGAGAAGCAGACAGATAGATGAAGGTCAGTGTGACAGTGTTTGTTCCAGGTGGACTTTGTTGGCTCCTGATTGGCTGGAAACACTCACCTGAACACAGACAGCACAGAGCAGCAGCTGGGAGGAAAAGCATTTTGTGCAGTGGTGTTTCCTCTGGTGAACCTGGGGAGAAGTGGCGCTCTGACGCAGCTGAGGCCAAACCAGGACGAGCTGCCAGATCAGACGAGGGCCACGTGGTTTCTAACAGGTCCTCAGAGCTCCCATCAGCCCCTGCGGCTCACAGATAAGGCCGCCGCTGCCGATCGACGGCTCGGCTGAAGCTGCCGTGTGATAGAAATAGAAACCCACATTCATGTGAGCTGCTTTTGGAAAAGAAGGAATATTACACCTCCCTTTTAGAAGGACAGGGCGGCACACTAGAGCCTTTACCTTGCAGCAAATGTGCCACCTTTTCTATCTTAAAAGGGCTGATGAAAAAACTGTTGCATTGTGTAGCTGCTAATGTTAGCATAAAGCACACACCTGAGAAAGTGTGGCTCTGACCGACCCCAACTTTAATACACATTGTTCAAACTACCACTGACTTGTACATTTTTGTCCGTCTGGCCTCTCTGGACACAAAGAGTACAGTCTCCTTGTTCATCTGTCAAACAAGGCGATGCTGAGCAAATCTAAACACAGATTCTGTTCCTGCACCGGCGAATTCTCACCTCATATGTTCTCACCTCACAGTAGCCCTTTTCACACAGGGACTGGCCATTTCCACGCCTTTGTTTGTTCACCAGACCATTGTGACATTTTAAGCCTGAAAATGTTGGCCCGGTGTGTTTTCGGAAGCGCTTTGGGAGAGTTGGACGAGTTCGGGAACAAATCTGTTTGGTGTGTTCAGCTGCATTGGAAGCTTTTGGAACAGCGCGGACAGTGTCCACTCCGATGCAGCTTGCGAAGTCTGAGGAGGTTGGCTGTTGGTCATCTGAGCCATTGGATACTCTGATTGTTTGTATGCTAGCTGTAAGACCATTCTGATGGCGGTGTGCTAGCTAATCAGTACATGTATGGGAGTGCTGGAATACTGTGTGCGCTTCGTTTTTCTATGCACTCCGTTCCTTCATTTCCTGTTTTCATATTTTGGAGTACTGGCAGGAGATTAGTGCCACCCGCTGTTAAGGAAGCTTAATGCATCTCGTGCAAGTGCAGAACGTACACACTACTGTGGAGTTGGCAGCACGTCGAAGCGGTGTGTTCAATGCAACTTTTCTGCCGAACAGGTCAGACAGGAGGCAACTGAGTGGTTGGATAAAGGCAGTTAGCTGTTGGTTTGAGACTGGGCGGTGTGTGGGGGCCTTTACACAGCACGACAGCATTGCAGATCCAAAAGAATCGTGATGGTAGAGATCATGACATTGAGAACTGTGTGTTTTTTTCAACATGTCTCCTCAGTGTCCTCCTGTTGATCTAAACATGTACCTGCTGACTGAGACAAATTAAACTTATTAGCAAAAGGCTTCATTTACCCGGTTAAGAAATGGAGCCAGGTGGTTCTGAGACCGCGGTAAAGAGGCTGAATACTTCACAAAACAGCCCTTTAACCCGTATGGAAACAAATCTGTACCATATTTCAAATTAAAATGCATTAACAGAAATGCTTTTTCATTTTCAGAATGTAGCTGCATTTTTTTGACTCATAAATAAAAATAGTAATAAATCATCCAAATTTCATTTTCATTTTCTTCTTCAAGACTGCTCATTTTGTAACTTAATTCAAATGATAAAGAAAGGGACATTTAAGATATATTTTTCAAAATATAGCCCAGCAAATAGGTACCAAAATTCAATTTGAAATGTCAAATTTGAAAATTAAAATGCATTAGCAGAAATGCTTTTTCATTTCAAAGTCAGAGCTGCATTTTTTGACTCATGAATAAAATTAGTAATAAATCATCCAGATTGCATTTTCATTTTCTTCTTCAAGACTGCTCATTTTGTTACACAAAGAAAAAGAAAACAGCTTTTTAGTTTTGAAGCCCGCCCCCCGCAAAAAAAGGTCAAAAATTCAGTTTGAATTCACAATCCCAAGCGGCGCAAGAGAGTGACGTCAGCGGCCTCTCTTCTTCAGTGTTGCCAACTTGGCGACTTTCTAGCTAGACTTAGCGACTTTTCAGACCCTCTAAGCGACATTATTTCTAAAAAGCGACTAGCGACAAATTTAGCAACGTATTCAGATCATCGGGGGAAAGGCGAGAAATAGATTATATTGTAATTCACATGCTGCTCAGAGTCATCGCAGTCCACGGCTCCTCTGCAGCAGCGCCGGGGTCTCTCCTGTCCCCTCCCGCGTGGCTGCGCAGGCGACAGTGTGGGGGCTGGCTGGGGAAGGCAGGAGCGGACACCGCGGCCGCTTGCTCTGTGGATTTGATACTGGATAGCTGCCGTTTACTCTATTTTGATCTGTTAATGTTAGGTGTCTTTAGCACAGGTGAGACCCAGAAGCGGACAGGAAGCTGTAGCTGGACGGGGCGAGGCTCCAGGCTATAAAGCGGCCGATGATTTTGTGACTCGCTCAGGGTTGCCAACCATCCCTTGAAAAACGGAATCGTCCCGTATTTAGAAACAAAGTTACGCGTCCCGTATTGAGCTTAAAAGGGACGCACTTTGTCCCGTATTTCTGTGAGAAACAAAATGGTCTTTAAAATGTCAATGGAATCAATGAATGACAGGGCGTTTTATATGAAAATATACGGTAATCTTACTGCCAGCCCTCTCCTGCTCTGTGACCAATGAGCCGACAGCACACTCACACACGAGAATAACAATGCAGAATCCGGCTCTTCTCATTGGTCGAGGTACTGTCGCTTGCAAGAAGATACCGGAAGACAAGAGACTGAGGCAACTGGCAAAACAATCCAGCATGGCTCACAACGACACAGGTTCACAGGACACTGCAGACGGTACGCCTTCCACCATGAGCAGTAACGGTACTCCCCCGAGAGAAAAAGAAAAGGCTGCAAAAACACAGACTCGAATGAGAAAAAGAAAACATGGCTGGAAAAAGTGTAGATAATGTCTGCTGGCGCACTTTTTCTGTAGCCCATAGTGAACTGTTTGATGTGAAACAGCATGCATCTAGTGGTCTACACGTGAGGGACAACCAGGTGGACCCTTGACTGGTTTGTTATCCACCAGGCAACACCAGAGGCAGATATGGTATGTAGAAAAAATAAGAATGTTTTTTAAGTCCAATAAATGTCAGTATTTTGTGGCCGGAAAAATGTTTAGTGTAATAAACACATACAATTGATAGATGAATACATAACATAGATAAATAATACATAAAAGTAACACATAGATGAATAATAGATAAAGAATACACACTATACTATACATACATATATGCAACCTTACACATGTCAGTTCAAACAGTCCATAGATAGATGTGACGTGCATAATTTATACTGCACAGGCAGTTGATACACTACACATGAACTATATATCAGTAAGAAAGTAACAACTTTCTATTGTTTTCTGTTATTTTATATTGTTTTCAGTTAAGCAGGACAGTTCTGTTAAATAAATGAATATTTATGTCATTCTGTCAAGTTAAGCAGGACAGATTTATGTTAAAAATATCTTTTATTTAGCACAAAAAAATTAATTGTTGAATAAAGTTTTTTTCTATGTATTCGTATCACTCAAAAACCTTCATCAAACTAAATTCACATTCGAGTCAAATTATTTGGAAATCGTTTCACACACAAAAAGGGCCAAGAAAAAAAGTTACCAAGCCGTCCGGGGGGGCGGTTGTCCCTAATTTATTTTTCAGGGAGTTGGCAACCCTAGACCCGCTGCAGGTGCGTGGGTGTGGGAGAAAGAGAGACATTAGCTTATAGCACTTTGTAGAAGAAGCTTTATAAAGTTCACTCCATTGACTTGTATTAGTTCACGGGGCTGAGCTGCCACATCCAATATGGGGGCGACGTCGACATACAGTCCAGCGCTGATACCTTCAGTTTATTACCGGGAATACTGACTGTAAAGTACCGTGTGTTTCATGGGTCTGACTGTGAGACCGCAGTCTGACCACCGTCACTGCCAGCAGCTCTTCAGAGCGGCTTCATTACGATCACCGTAAATGTTAGAGCATTTGCGCACTGGAAAAAAAAAAATTTGCCGCTGATTTAACCAAGCAAACACGAACCATGGCTAGCTTGACCGCAGTACAGAAGTGGACATGGTGGTGATTTCCCCACTGTTTCTGAAAACATGTACCACAGTCTATGCTACCAACACAGCCTTCACACTCTCCTCTTGTCCCTTCTCTTGCTCCCGTGTCGAATAAGCGCCTCGCTGCCCCCTTACGTAGATGCGTAGCACAGTTGGTCAGACTGGGGGCTGAAGAAGAAGAGAGGCCGCTGACGTCACTCTCCTGTGCCGATTGGGATTGTGAATTCAAATTGATTTTTGAACCTTTTTTGCGGGGGGCGGGATTCAAAACGAAAAAGCAGTTTTCTTTGTCTTTGTGTAACAAAATGAGCAGTCTTGAAGAAGAAAATGAAAATGCAATCTGGATGATTTATTACTTATTTTATTTATGAGTCAAAAAATGCAGCTCTGACCGTGAAATGAAAAAGCATTTCTGTTAATGCATTTTAATTTTCAAATTTGACATTACAAATTGAATTTTGGTACCTATTTGGCGGGCCATCTTTTGAAAAATCAATCTTAAATGTCCTTTTCTTAATCATTTGAATTAAGTTACAACATGATCAGTCTTGAAGAAGAAAATGAAAATGCAATTTGGATGATTTATTACTAATTTTATTTATGAGTCAAAAAATGCAGCTACATTCTGAAAATGAAAAAGCATTTCTGTTAATGCATTTTAATTTGAATTATGGAACAGATTTGCTTCCATACAAAACAGGCAGAACAAGAGATATATTTAATTGCTCAAGAAAGTAACAATGGTGGTGCCCCCCCCCCCCAAACACACACACTCAACTTCCCAAGCTCCCTGTGGGCAGTGGTGTGCACGGACTTTTTGGAGGGCAGGAGCGAAACGAAGGGCACTTTAGCGCGTTTTGGCTCCCAAGAGGGCACTTTAGCATGCGTTTTGGCTGCCAAGAGGGCAGTTTATCATGTTTTAACCAGCAAAGGGGACAGTTTAGTGTGTCATGCCAACCAAGAGGGCACTTTGGCACACATTTTTGGCTTCCAAGAGGGCACTTTAGCGCGTGTTTTGGCTCCCAAGAGGGCAGTTTATCATGTTTTGGTTCCCAAGAGGGCAGTTTATCATGTTTTAACCAGCCAAGGGGGCAGTTTAGTGTGTTTTGCCAACCAAGAGGGCAATTTGGCACACTTTTTGGGCTCCAAAGAGGGCACTTAAGCGCGCGTTTTTCAACAATTGGGCCACGAGGGGGGGCTGCTTGTGCACATCACTGCCCGTGGGTGCCCCTCCCTATCTCAGTGGTCTGTTGGATTGCACCTGATGAAGTTTGGAAGCCGGCTGTCAACTTTTTTGGAAATGGCCCCAAAAATACAGCAGGAGTCAGGAGCAGAGAAAAGAAAGAGGAAGAAACTGCGAGATGATGCCTGTGCATCACTTGCAGGTAAGTCCATGTTAACCGTTCTTAAATACGGGAAATGTGATGGTTAGCCCAGCATACACCTCGAACTAGCTGAAGTAATTGCTAATGTTAGCAAACTCAGATATGTTATAACTTAGGTGCAAGCTAAATTGAGATTTTACTGTTGAACATTATCCATGCATTTTACAAGTAAATGACGCCAGCTAGCTGTTACTTTATGTTAGATATTGAGCAGTTGTTTACAGTTTATTTTGACGTGACGGTGGTCAATACTTTGTCAGTAACAGTTAGCAGTCAGTGCACAAGGTAGGCTAACAATTCCTCTTGCTTCAGACCATTTATTAGCATGTAGCGTGTGATTGATAGTCTTCAGCCAGGCATGAACCCACGACCATCTTGACTTTTAGTGTTACTGCTACAGCTAGCTTAGTCACAGCTGACTGTGACAGAAGCAACATGTCAAAATGAACTGCCGTTTATTTTGCATTTACGTCAGGATGCAAAAACATGGATAACATCTGCCAGTGAAACAGAAAAACGTTTTGTAGTAGACAAAATGCTTTAGTAACCATATTTAAGTTGTATTCAATTAAATGGTAAAATAATGTTTAAGATTCAGAGATGTAGTCTTGTGTAAATTGTATAATGTTGCTCTTATTCTTGTAGGTAAGATATAAATATAAAATGTCATTATGAATGATATAAAGACAACATTATTATTGTGTGCAATATTGCAACTCAGTCTATCATGCTTTTTAGATTAGATTAGATTAGATTAATCAAATAGTTGATAAATAAGTAATAAAGGGTATAAGATTCTTTGTTTGAATATTTTGTCTCTTTCTGTACTGATCCTTTTTATAGGTATTTCTAAATTAATGCAGGGTCAATGCTGAGATACATACAAGGAGGAGCAGGAGGCCAAGAGGAAGATACAGATGATGAGCAACCATCAAGCAGTTCAGGCACACATCAACTCCAGCCGGACAGCAGCTCTGTAGACTCCACAACAGTACAAAGCCCTGATCAACCACCTCAACCAGCAGTTTAGGGACAGACACACAGCAGAGAACCACCTCTGAAAGCACAAGTCCTGTCATTCAGAGTCCATCAGCAGGTGCCAGTGTAAACACCTGTGTCACCTGTTCTGTGTTTACAAAGGTGATTTTCCTTTTTCGTTTTATTATTCTTAGGTGTTGTGATACTGCTATTGTGTAATTGGAATTGAGTTATATGTTTGGAAATAAAAAGTTAAAGTTGCAAAAACATTTTTTTTTTCACCGGAAAGGGTATCATAAAGGAATTATGTTTAGGGCACCAAAATGGCTAGCAGCGGTACTGAATATCGCTAACACGACGTTTTCCGTTTTTTTATTTTCCTCTTTATTTTCTCATTGTGTTTGTGTTTGTCTCCTTTTTCCTCTCTGTGTGAAACAACAATAAACCTGCTGGAATATCTGATCAAAATATAAATAAATAGAATATGAAATAAATCCCTCAGTTCAGTGTGTTTGTGACTGTGGCTGAGATGGAGGTGAAACATGTGAACCTGGGCTGTGGTTTACTGCTCTCTTCCTGTCACAAACACTGTTTGACGTCTGTTCATCTGTTGGTTTTTGTTCAGGCTGCTCGCATCATTTCTCACTGTGGAGATCAAACAGGAGCAGTAGTAGGTGGCTGAATGAAGGAGTTTAACGTTCTGGATTTTCAACTCACAGCCGTTCTGATTATACACAGCTGAGAAATCATTTTTCTGAGGATGATTATACCCGTTATATATGTTACCACTATCCCTGTCAATATACAGAATCCTTGTGAATGTTTCTGTGTCTTTCTTCTGGTACCAGAGTACCCAGCTGCTGGAACACTGGTCAGTTTGACAGCTGAAGGAGACGTCTCGATCAACTATCCTGGTCAATGTTAAATCCTCCTGAATCAGCTGTGCTGCCATGGCAACCAGCGCTGTAGAGAAGCAGACAGATAGATGAAGGTCAGTGTGACAGTGTTTGTTCCAGGTGGACTTTGTTGGCTCCTGATTGGCTGGAAACACTCACCTGAACACAGACAGCACAGAGCAGCAGCTGGGAGGAAAAGCATTTTGTGCAGTGGTGTTTCCTCTGGTGAACCTGGGGAGAAGTGGCGCTCTGACGCAGCTGAGGCCAAACCAGGACGAGCTGCCAGATCAGACGAGGGCCACGTGGTTTCTAACAGGTCCTCAGAGCTCCCATCAGCCCCTGCGGCTCACAGATAAGGCCGCCGCTGCCGATCGACGGCTCGGCTGAAGCTGCCGTGTGATAGAAATAGAAACCCACATTCATGTGAGCAGCAACACATTCAGGTTGGTGGTGAATTTAGTAGCACAGACTGTTATCTGTTGTTGAACAGCTGTGATGAAAAGACAAAAGGACAAATCCACAAAACTCCTCCACTGTGATTTGAAGCCTTGAAACGTCCCCTTACATTTCTGTCATTTCACTGAATCATTTCATTTATATGACACATCAAACCTTTTCCACACACAGTGTCACATCTTTATTGTGTCTCCTGTTGTTCAGTCTCTTCATTAAAGCTACAGGATGTTTCACTGAGGGAAAGCTCAAAGCCAACTCCATCAAATGGAACATTTCAACATGTCTGCTGCATCATTTTACACACATTTCCCCAAATCCAGCCTGACACATTCTGTATTGTTGTAAACTTTGGGATCTCCAGCAGAACGTCAGATAAAGTTCAGAGGGTCAGTTTGTAAAGACGAAGCCAGCGGCGGCTTCAGAAGAGTTGAAATCCAGCTGTGCTCCTCATATGTGAAGCAGTGGTTCTGGTTCTGTTCCCTGGAAGGAGCTCAGGGCTCTGCTCTCTACTTCCTCCATGTAGAGGTCAGCCACAATGGGAGACACTGGTTGAAGCACCACAGCTGTGCTTCTGCCTGTAAAAACCCTCCTGGGATGTGAAACAGGTGGTATTCAGGCAGAGGTCGGGTCCAAAAAGTGGTCCCAATGAAAAGAGACAATGTGTGGTTTGTAAGTGAGCTTTAAAACGACACATAGAAGTGTTTTCTGATGTGATGAAACTATTAGCAGGACACATCATTTGTCTCTGTCTGTCAAAAGTGTCCAATAAGAAGACAAATCAAAATAGAAACTATAGAAGAGCAATTCAACTCCAACTTACAAGGCAAGCAGTACAAATACACACAGTACCCACCAGCAGAGATGTACTTCAACTAATACTGCAGTACTGTCTCAAGTGAAGTGACACAGTGCTGTGATTAGTTAGACTTCTATAGTTATAGTTAGTATAGTACATGTCAGAGTAATATGACACCAATCTACTGTAACAGGCAGCAGCAGAATATATAGTAATAATATAGTTCATAATATAGTTGCAGTAGAAAAAGTATTTGAAGTATTTTTAGAGGCAGTAGCAACAATAATGCCAGTAATACTCCTCATTTACTGCTGTGTGTTTTTTATCCACTAGATGTCACTGTGGGTTTGTCGCCAGTAAAATAAGAGGGCGGAGCGTCATGGTGTCGTCATGGCGACCGTCATCAGCATCACGTGGATGTCCCTGCACTTCCCGTGACTGACCACAGGGTGGTGGTGTTTCTCTGTGATGTTTTAATGTCAGCACCAGCAGCAAACACAGAAATCCAGCATGTGATCAGCTTTAGTTTGAAATGTGTCACACAGCCGTGGGGAAGAGCTGATTTATTGGTGTGACAGCGATCTAACAGCGTAAAGACACATGTAATGTCACACATGTGTTGTCTGCTGAGACAGCTGCAACATGTTGTCATTCTTCCAACAGTGTTTCATGGTGAAAATGATCCAAGTGTTCAGAGTTAGAACACACAGAACAGAACAAACATCCCTTCAGATAATATGAAATGTATCATAACTGTTCCTTCAGCTTCTTAAAGGAAACCACCTGACATTGTCTGCTTGGTTGGACGCTGTTTATTTCCATTTAAAGCAGATTTCAATCAGGAGAGACGAGTGGAAGGAAGTAACGATCATGTTTATGACAGCAGATGATATGTGATCAGTGAGTCCTGCTCACAAAGTCTTTGTCACTTTGACCTCTACAGGGAGATTTGTTTGTGATGGAGGGGGCGTCTGAACAGCAGCAAGAACAATCCACCCAATTAAATAACAACTGCCCCAAAGTTCCCCCAAAGAATGGCCTGACTGCTGAGGCCGGAATGAAACGGAACATAATTACGCAAAGATGGTTTAATCTGTGAGGAGATGAAAACCATAAAAAAGGGTCCTGGACATGGAAAGAAAATACTAGCTTAACTGATAAATGACATAAAACTATGAACGGAGACAGGAACAATTTTTTTCTTTTTGTTGTGTCTGCGATGAGCTTTCACTGAACTTTCACTGGAGGCTTCATCGAAAAAACATTTACAGGAAACATGAAATAAGACGCAGCTGTTTGTCTGATATTCTGAACGAATAGAGCTAAAGGAAAATAAATACTAATACAGTAGTTACTTCATTATATTCATGGACGTGAGCTCCAGGTGGGGGGTCACTGTTGGTCTCTGGGCTCAGTTCAACTTTGTGTGGGTGGAGGGCTCAGTGGAAAAAAGGCTTCCAGACAACAAGAGAAAAGACAAAGCAGTCCAGAGAGGGAGAGGAGTTGATGAGTGTGTACAGCAGCAGATATGAATCTGTTCTCAGTGGTTATTAGGACTCATAAAAACTGTTGAGAGCCAACCAGCACTTCCTTTCCTGCAGCAGACGGGCTGTGTGGGTTTCTGCTCTGCAGCCTCCTCACCGTTAGCTGCACTTTTTCACATGAACAACACAATGACAGTTACAACAGTTACAGCGCTCAGTACTCACTGTCTCAGCTTCCATCTGTCTTATTCACCTGGGAGACAGACACACAATCATATAAATAACACTGATAATAGATTAATCATAATGCAGTGTTTTTAATATTTAGTGAATGTAACAGCTGACACATGAAAACTTGTGATATACATAGAAAAGTATAGAAACATCCAGTGTGCATGAAATATACTTCAGTTTATTTTGAGGAACGAGGCAAAGAAATGTTTAATTTTCAGCCAGAAGAAAAAAATCCTATACTGTATATCACTCAGTGTGTATAACGGTTAATTTTCTCATATTTCACTAGATTAATTTATTCAATAATCACTAAAACACAATTCAACAAAACTGTGGATATATATATAATAATGTGTAGTAAATATCATGATATTACATGATTTGTACATCATGATTAATAATAACAGATTTTCTCATGTTAAAGAGCTTTTGCAGGGAAAGAATTAAACAACTGTTAATTGTTGGTGTTTCTGAAATCTTCCATACTCTCATAAATTTCCCCTGTAAAAAAATAAAATTTCAGATAAATTCAAACTTTTCTCCCTCAAAGTGTTTAAATGACCACGAGAGGATTTGCAGCAGCAACTCCTCGACTGAAACATTTACAGGAACATGTGGTTCATCTGTTCTCATCGATCAGAGCAACAGAACACAAACCACTCAGACAGAAACACAAACCACAGAGACAAACAAGTCGTCTTGCTGTTTAGTGAAGCTGAAGTGGAGCGTCCATGTTGGTTCACCTCAGGTCTCATAATGAGGTTCCAGCTGATCAGAGAGCTGCTGTCAGAGCCGTCAGAGTCGTGTGTCCGTCTCAATCAGTGGTCAGTTTCCAACAGTTCACCTGGTTAACCCCACTGAGCCACTGATCTCCTGTCAGTCAGCTTCTAGCTTCAGATTGTATCAGTGCAGCTGTCTGTGCTTCACTCACACAGCTCCAAATGTGACATGTTACTGTGGCATGAAGCCTGTTTTTAAGTTTCACGGCTGTTTTTCTCTTACTTACAAACTCAAAAACACTCATGTGAAGGTGTGTAACTGCTGTCAAAACACACTGAATGATTCTGGTGTAAAAGCTGTAAGAGTTAAAAAACATTTTATTGGCTGATAAGAAATAAACACAGCCATCATTCAAACTGAAGGCGACTGATGAAGCTGCTGTGTGATCATTTTATAGCAGTTGTAGCTTGAAAGCAGCTCGCTCTGCTGTTTGTTCATGTGTGTAAACAACAGTGTCATCAGCGTAGAGTTTGACATCCACACTTACACAATTATAAAAGGGGCTCAGCACTGAACCTGGTGGCACAGCCACACCTACTGACTTGTATATAATAGCTATATGTTTCTGTTTGCTTCTCGTTCTTTAGCTTTGTTGTCCTTGTTTAGCTGTATGCTAATATTCACATCTTCCTCTACATTTGTTCTTGCTGCTGTGTGAAAGTATATTGAGAGCTAATTACAACCAGAGTCAAATGACTTGTAGGCGTCAACATTCATGGTCCATGAAGTTGATTCTGTTTCTGATGATTTGCTCTGAAGACAAACTGAAATCCATAAAAACAAGACTGTTTCTAAAACACACACTGTGATTTTTCACTTTATTGAGAATGTTACACTGAAAGAATTTAACAAAGCTGCCACACTCTGCATGATGTATTAAAAAGAAAGACAAGAAGAGAAAAATACTAAAACAATCAAATATCTAGCAGACAGCTAATGATTCAGCTTCATGTTCTATTATTATACAAGTCACAATTCAAAGTGGAAATAAACTAGAGGATGAAAATAACACTATAGCACAGAATTTATACTCAGTCACTGCAGATATATATGTGTATATATGTATTTATATATGTAGGATGACTGAATCTAACCTGTGCATCAAAAGATACATTTTACAACCAACCACAAAACATGAACATTGACATTTGTGACTGCTGATCAAAGTGATCAATGAGACGAACTGATGAGATTTGATGGTGAGAAAAGGCGAGCAGAAAACAGTCAGTCAGCATGTGAGCAGTTGGTGGACGGTCCCTTGTTTCAGAGGATCCTCAGCAGAGAGAGTCCACAGCAGTACACCAGACTCTTCACTATCAGCACTGTGTAGAGCACACAGAGCAGCTTCACCCTGCACTGAGACTGGAAGGACACTGACACACACACACACACACACACACACACACACACACACAGAGTAAATTTCACCTTTCACGGCACACACAGTCATTAGATTCATTCTACATATAGGAATATTTATAGTGGAGCGTTTCTTCAGAATGGTGCTCTGGTCAGTGATTGTCTTTCTACGTGAAGAACTCACCTGTTTGACGCCACGTTACGGTGGAGGTGGGCAATTTGCTGGATGTGGTTCTGTTGCTGTTTGTTGTCTGACCTGCAGCTGTATTCAAACATACAGTACATCCAGACTGTTACACCACTGCATGAAGTCTGTTGTGTCGTTGTACTTCATATAAAGTAGGCACTGTACAAATAAACTTCATTTAATATGACTAAGACCTGTTTTTATTAGTAACAAGGTTTAACTGTGATATTCAGTAATAATAATACAAATGATAATAATAATAATAATAATGATAATGATAACAATAATAATAATAATGATAATAATAATAATAACACCATAGCAGTAGATCAGAGACATGATGATTTCCACCACAGTATTGTATCTGTTTTTAATGCCGTGCCGTCTGAGGCCTGAACATCACGGCCCTCTAATATTGGTTTTCTTCATTTTCCCTTACGTACAGAGATTTATTTACATTCTGTGAATCTTTTATTGGTTTTATGTAATGGAGACAAAGCCCACAGTAAGATATTTAACAGAACTCACCTGCTTCAGGCTGCGTTACGATGGAGGTAGGTGGTGCGCTGGATGTGATGCTGCTGCTTGTTGTTTGAACTGCAGCTGTATTCAAACATACAGTACATCCAGACTGTTACACCACTGCATGAAGTCTGTTGTGTCATTCTACTTCATATAAAGTAGGTACTGTACAAATAAGCTTCATTTAATATGACTAAGACCTGTTTTTATTAGTAACAAGGTTTAACTGTGACATTCAGTGATACTAAAAAACAACAACAGTAAAAATAATAAACACACAGCAGTGTATCAGAGACATTATTTATAATTGTCTGATGCTTCAGGTGTAGATGCAGATTAGAAGGTTCTTCTGCAGCAGCTTCTGCAACACTTTCCTGAGGTTATCTGGACAGTTATAGAGTCGATTAGCCTGATTATTACTGTACAACAGAAACATGTAGCTGCAGCAGACAGAGAAGGACAAACAACTGCTGCAGCCTGCACACTACTACTTACAGCAGCAGGTCAACATGACACATTATTACCTACTTGTGATTATGCATTAGGAAAGTAAAAGAGGTTGTACTTCAATTAAATAGTAACACATGCCCGGCAATATGTCTAATTATCAGTTAGTGAATTTTAGCACAATGTCAAACAGTCTAGGTATGAGGAGGAACACTGAACAGCAGCAACAGCCTGTCACTCTCTCTCTGACCTGAGATCCACATCAGTAACCCGTCCCCCACTTTCAGTGTGCAGCACAGTCAGTGCTCACGTGACACGGCAACCCAAGTGCAGGTCAGAGTCTTGGCCAGGTCAGAAGATTCTTTCTTTCTGTCTTCATCGCATAACACACATTACCTTGTTCTGTTTGGGCCTCCACTGTGCCCCCCTCGTGCTGGACGGAGCAGCGGTATTTATACGTGTCTAGAGCGTCCCGATCAAGCGGCAAGATGGTGGCGGTACATCCCGACTCACTGAGCTCCAGCTGCTCTCCCTCAGCAGGGAGCCGCTTCTCCTGATCCTCCTTTCGTCTTATCCAGGAGAAGCGGACCAGAGGAGGAAACATGGCTGAGGCCACACACAGCAGGGAGCTCCTCCCCTCCAGGTGGGCTCTGGATGCTGCTGGGTACACGCTCACCACGGGCTTCACTATCTGCTCATCTGAAGCTTCACAGCAGCAACAAGCAGCACAGACACACATTGACACAGTCAACAGCAGCTTCCAGCACTGCACTGCATTCAGTGTGATCCTGGAAACTACATGGACTCTGATCACTAAACTACTCATCAATACAGCACAAAGTTCAACACATAGACTGGATTCACCTGCACATCAAACACACTCATCATGTCATGTCATCATATGTTATATGGGGACAAACAACATTATGTGTTCAGCACTTCTTTCTTTCAATGTGCACATTCATCATTATTATGACTCTTACTAATAATAATATAACATTATATTTTCATACAATGGAAAATCTTCATCTGTATCATGATAAAAGACAGATTATAATAAAGGACATATTTACCCTCAAGTTTAATACGCGCTGACATTTTAATGTTTACATTATCCACCACATATTATAAATATTTAAACTAAATGCATCTTGAATTTCATGCTCTTCATGAATATTTACACTTAATACACAATTACAAATACATGTCTTCATGTTAGTAATGTGAAAAAATATGTAATTTTATATAGAAGTAGGTAAAACCTTGTTGGTTTAATGATATAAAAGATAAAATCATGAAAAAGGTATTTGGCAAAATTCAAAACCTTTTTGAATGTTATTTTAATATATATTGTATGATAAAATGTATATTTACCGTCACATAAAATACTTTTAGAAGTTATTACAACATGTCTAACATATTACAGATTTACCAGCGTGTACTTTACTTCAGCTGCTAAAGAAAAACAAATCAGTTGATCAATAATATCATAATTATTTTCTTAGTATTTTTACATTTATAGACAATTACAGTGAAATGATTGGATATGTTAGATATGAATAATAACTGCTTTGTAATATAATATGAAGAAAGGTGAGAATTTATTGATCCTTTACAGGAACTTCACATGTGGTCAAATTAAATGTGATAATATAATATAATATAATATAATATAATATAACATAAGATAATATGATATCATATAATATGTCAGTTAAAAACAGTATGTCGTACACAATATTTACCGTCACATGCTGCTAATTAATTTACCATTTTAAATTAGGTTTGGAATTATTATTTTTGTTTAAATTATATGTGAAATTACTGATGAATATATTTATAATCATATATAAAATTGTTTAAAAGTCAAACATAAAAAATACGCATTTTCATGTGCCATTGTAAATCGTACTATATATTTTTATTCTTGAATATAATGTGTTTTATGTTTAAGTGTTACTTGTATGTTTTTCATTTATTGTAATATCATATTCAGTGTCTGTTTGTCTTCATATATAAATATATTTCACACTAAAAGACATAAATACCATCATATAAAATACATTTCATCATTTAATAATTGATTATTAATGATCCTATACAACATATTTAAAGATATGTTTTACAAATACATTTACTGACATATATTAAATGATGTTTAATATCATATATGATGTTGTTTTATAAAAACAAGAGATGGTGCTGAATTACTGAGAGGATCAAATACTGTATATTTGTAACATTGTCAATATCAAACTTTTTCTCTATGAATCAGTTTGATCTCCTGCAGAAATAAAGAAGAACTTCAGCTGTGCAGTGAGATTTAAACATCTTTTCAGGAGTTATGAATCTTTTTATGGAACAATAGCTGCACGGCTGCAAGAATTCTCTACTAATTATGAACAAACTAACATGTAAAGCCTGAAGCAGCAGAAACTCATTAAAAACACATTTTACACTTGTTCAATAAAACAACTGAAGGAAAATGAAGCTTTATTCTTACCTGTTACAATCAGTTTAGTTCCAGAGCCAACGATCCAGTATCCTCCCACAGTGAGAAAGAGTAATACAAAAACCTGTGTGCTGTTGAACGTGTCGGCTGAGGTGAACGAGTCCAAATGATGAAGCAGGATCATGTTTCAGCTCCATGATGTGTTTCTCTAATGTTCGTATCAACATGACTGTCTCTTCTTTTATTGTCTTTTTAGACACACTAGCAGTGTTGCTCTGTGGATGCTAATGTCTGTCGCTCCACTACTTTAGTCCACATGGATTGGACCTGGACCAAAGGATGGATGGATGGACTGACATGACATTTTCTACACACATTCTTGGTCCCCAGAGGATGAACTTCATTCATTGACTTTGTTGATTCTGACTTGTTATCTAGCTCCACCAGCAGGTCCACCAGTTCCTGGTCCTCAGTCGGCGGCCCAGTCGACACCTGTTCCTGCTTCCTTGTCTGCAGGTCAGCAGACTGGCTCCAGAGCCGGACCGGCGGTCTTTCCTGATCCCCGTCCAGACCTCCAGCTGCCGGCCTCCTGCTCTGCCTTGCAGCAGTCCTCTGTTCCTGTTCTGCAGCAACCTGTCTGAGCTGAGCTGCAGCTGTCTCCAGTTCCTGTGCTGAATCAGTCTCCTGTGGCTGTGGTTCTGTAACCTCTTGTTTTCCTGACTCTGACAGCTCCACCAGCTCCAGCTCATGTTAGAGCTAATAAAGGACAGTGGCACTGGGCCTGATAATGTGCAATTAATACAACTATTTACAATTCAACTGTTGAGGAGATATTAATGCAGTCTTGGGAATGTTCAGTTTAAATTCAGTTGACTAACTTTAAAAGAATAGTAGATGTTCACTGTCATTGTTTCAAAAACAACGAAACATGGATAGCAGTTCTTAGTTTGACAAATATCAAATATAACAACATATAGTATTTCACAAGCCCCTTTCACATAGAGAAGCCGCATTAATGCTGCAGTGGCAGTTCGCTGATTCTCCGCCATTGGTCATCAACACAGAGCCAAGCAGCACCGGTTTAGAGACGAAACACTGAGTAATTCACACAGAAAGCCGGCACTGCGGCTCCTAAAGAGGTGTGACGGTACACGTCATGGAGATGATGTCTATGTGTTTCCAAGGTGTTTCCCCGGTGTCCTTAACAATACAGCTGGGCTTCTTTTGGAGTCGGCCAGTGTAAATGTCTCTGAGAGGGGGTAGTGTCGTCCCAATGACAAGCTCCGCTGTCCTCACCACCCGCTGCAGGTCCTTCCTGTCCTGTGCAGCTGGAGAAACACTGTGCAGCAGCAGGTCAGGAAGATTTCTATCGCTGACTGATAGAAGTTGGTCAGCAGGTATTGAGGGAGGTGAGCGTGCTTTAGCTTCCCGAGGAAGTAAACTTTCTGTTGGGCCTTCACCACCTGATGAGAGACGTGTGTGGTCCAGGTGAGGTCAGCCAAGACGTGAACCCCAAGGAACTTACAGCTCTCTACCCTCTCTACCTCCTCCCCATGTATGTAGAGGGCAGAGAGTTCTGTGTGTTTGGATTTACGGAAATGCATGATCAGTTCCTTGGATTTTGGGGTGTTTAAACCCAGGTTATTGTCTGAGCACCACTCTGTTAGATGCTGAATCTCCTCCCTGTAGGCTGATTCCTTGTTATTTGTTATCAGTCCTACGATGGTCGTGTCATCAGCAAATCTGACGATGGTGTTGGTGGGGTGGATGAGGGAGCAGTCATGGGTGAAGAGGGAGTAGAGGAGGAGGATGAGGACACATCCCTGTGGTGTGCCAGTGTTCAGGATGACAGTGGATGATGTGCGGCCTCCCATCCTGAGGTTTTGTGGTCTGTTGCTAAGAAAGTCCAGTATCCATGTGCACAGTGAACTGTCTAAGCCCAGGTTGCTCAGTTTGAGGGGGATGACCGTGTTGAATGCTGAGCTGAAGTCTACAAACAGTGTTCTTACATACATGTTGGGCTGATCCAGGTGTGTAAGAGCAACAGTGCATAAAGTAGTTAAAATGCGCTCAACCTGCAGTAAAATATCACAAACACATTAATGCAGCTGCAGTATTAATCCAGAAACATCAGATATAAGAGGAGAACACTGACCACCTTACTGCAAAGATTCAAGGTGATACGACTTCCCTCCCTCAGTAGATACTTCCTGATGGTTAAACTTGCTCTGGTGTTTTTGATTGTTTAATTGTGAGTTCATCCTGATAACTATGATGACTGAGCCGTATCTCCCTGAACAACATGATGGATTTCCTCCTCTGAGTTGTGGTAACGTTAGCCATGTTGACTTGACCGTGGTGTCAGAATGATCAGAGAAATGGGCCTCTGACTGTAGAGCAATATTTTAGTGGAAACCTCTGTCAACGTGTTGTTGAAACCATCTCAGCAAGAACATTCAACACATCTTCTATGTAGTGGTCATGTTGTTTCCACAATTAGAGCCAATGAAGCAAATGAAATCTGTTACAAAGTCAGAAGAAAAACATTCCAGGTTGGAAATCATGACGCCACAGAGGCTGAACTGCTGTGACTAAAAGCTTCAGAATGGAAGTTGATCAGAGCGTCTGGACCATTTTCAACCAGACTGAAATCTCCCTAAAGGGACAGACATGGTTTGATGCTGCAGGTGATTTGATGAGGTGTTCAGAAACAGGACACACTGTTGTAAAAGCTTGTAGAGTTTAACCATTTATAAAGAAAATTATAATAATGAAGATGATGCTTCATGATGCTGCTTTCCTCAATGAATTCTCATCACTACTAACATCTATATGTGTCATGACTCCCACTGTTATCCTCCTCGTCGATTTCAACATCCACATTGACAATCCATCCAGTATCTTTGCCAACAACTTCTCGGTATCACACAACATGTCAACCTCCCATCTCATAACAAAGACCACATACTGGACTTTATCTGCTGCACTGACATCACTCCAACCAATTTTGACATCACAGATTTCCTCATTTGTGACCACAAAGCTGTACTTTTTGACATTCACACCCAACTTCACAAAGTCAAATAACAACAGACCATCTCCTTCAGAAATATCACCACAGATCTCTCCATCCTGATCAGCTCCTACCCCAGCCCTCCCACAGCATCCTCCCTGCTGCCCTGGTGAATCGCTATAATAACTGTCTCTCCTCGGCCCTCAAGACTCTGGCTCCTCTGTAGACCCGCTCAGTCTCATTTAGTCACACTGCCCCCTGGTTCACCCCTGACCTACGCCAGCTCAAAGCCACGGACTCACACAACCAAATGTACTCGAACCACCTTCATCACTACAAGAACGTCCTTATTACTGCCAAATCTTCATAATGCTTCAACCTCATCACCACCGCAGGTAACAACAGAGCCCTCCTCGCAACGGTCAGCCACCTAATCCAGACTCCTAAAACCCTCCCATCAGACATATCCACCGTTCTTCAGCTCTAAAATCAATACCATTCACCAACAACTGGCCTCATCCTGCACCTCCTCAAACGATCCAACCTAGATGATCACCACCGGCCAACCTCTCATCAGCTCCCTCTTTGACTTCACCCCAGTATCAGAACACACCATCTCTGAACTCATCCGCAAAGCCAAAACCACGACCTGCTTGATCCTCTTCCCACCTCCCTCGTCAAAGCCTGTCTGCCATCCACTTCTCCCATGATCACCGACATAATTAACTCCTCCCTCACCACTGGCACTGTATCTCCCACTCTCAAACTGGCTGCTATCACACCTTTCCTGAAAAAACCTGGTGCTGACCCAACTGACCTTAACCTTTACTGGCCCATCTCCAAACTCCCCTTGCATGGAAGACATCCGGAGCCAGATGGGCAGGAACTTCCTGAAGCTTAGCGGCAATAAATCTGAGGCCCTGCTCATCGGCTCCAGATCGTCCCTCATTTGCACCTTAAATTAAAAACATCACCCAGCCTGCCTCCTTCCACCTCTGAAACATCTCCAGACTTGGTTTATTATTGTTCAAACAACAATAAACCTGCTGGAATATCTGATGAAAATATAAATAAATAGAATATGAAATAAATCCCTCAGTTCAGTGTGTTTGTGACTGTGGCTGAGATGGAGGTGAAACATGTGAACCTGGGCTGTGGTTTACTGCTCTCTTCCTGTCACAAACACTGTTTGACGTCTGTTCATCTGTTGGTTTTTGTTCAGGCTGCTCGCATCATTTCTCACTGTGGGCTTCATATTTATAACAGGAGCAGTAGTAGGTGGCTGAATGAAGGAGTTTAACGTTCTGGATCTTCAACTTACAGACGTTCTGATTTTTCATGACTGAGAAATCATTTTTCTGAGGATGATCGTACCTGTAACCTATGTTACAACTGGTCTTGTCCTGGTACAGAATTCTTGTGAATGTTTCTGTGTCTTTCTTCTGGTACCAGTATACTTCACTGTAGTCACACTGGTCAGTTCCTCGACAGCTGAAGGAGACTTTATCATCAACTCTCCTGGTCAATGTTAAATCCTCCTGAATCAGCTGTGCTGCCATGGCAACCAGCGCTGTAGAGAAGCAGACAGATAGATGAAGGTCAGTGTGACAGTGTTTGTTCCAGGTGGACTTTGTTGGCTCCTGATTGGCTGGAAACACTCACCTGAACACAGACAGCACAGAGCAGCAGCTGGGAGGAAAAGCATTTTGTGCAGTGGTGTTTCCTCTGGTGAACCTGGGGAGAAGTGGCGCTCTGACGCAGCTGAGGCCAAACCAGGACGAGCTGCCAGATCAGACGAGGGCCACGTGGTTTCTAACAGGTCCTCAGAGCTCCCATCAGCCCCTGCGGCTCACAGATAAGGCCGCCGCTGCTGATCGACGGCTCGGCTGAAGCTGCCGTGTTTTAGAAATAGAAACTGATCATCTGGGCTTTACCCTAGATCAGGAGCTTTCATTTAAAGCCCATATAAACAAGCTGGTCACTAAACTTCGGGCGAAACTTGGGTTCTTTTTCAGAAATAGAACCTGCTTCTCTCTTAGGGTCAGAAAGAAAATAGTTACAGCTACCTTCTTGCCCATTCTTGACTATGGGGACGTGCTTTATTTGAATGTGTCATCCAGATGTCTCAAATCTTTGGATACTGTTTTTCATACGGCACTGAGATTTGTCACAGGGTGTAGTCGCCTCACCCACCATTGTGAATTGTACTTGAAATCGAACTTGCCTTCTCTGAGTGCACGCAGATATGCACATTGGCTGACCTTAATTTATAAGGCTCTCTTAGGCTTGATACCTTCTTATTTGTGTGTCTTATTACAGAAAACAAGCAGTTGTTATGCTTTGCGTTCCTGTTCAACCCTCGTTTTATCTGTTCCCCGGGTAAGGACTGAATTTGGGAAAAGAGCATTCAGCTTTGCTGCCCCTTTGGCATGGAATACTTTACAGACTGAGCTGAAACTCTCTAAACTAATTTCACATGGAGCCTTCTGCTCTATCCTGAGAGACAGGCAGCGGAAACTTATTGAACAGTGCCTGTGTTTAAAATCCTAAATTATTTGTTTGTTGTGCTACTGTTGCATCTCTAAAATTGTATGTTTTATTCTATCTGTTACTCTTTGTAATCTGCGTTGACGTGTACTGCTGTTATGTCTCGTGCTGCTGACCTTTTTGGCCAGGTCACCCTTGTGAAAGAGATCCTGATCTCAATGGGCTTTTATCTGGTTAAATAAAGGTTAAATAAAATAAAAATAAAAACCGACTGATAGAAACTGACTTAGCGCTGCAATCTTACTCTGAATTTATAGAAGCACAGAGACACATGAAAAAAGTCCTGAGACTTTTGTTTGTAATTAAAACGCAGCATTTCATTACATCTGACAAATTGTTACAGAAACCTGGAATTTGTATTTACACAGTTGTGTTGGCAAATCACACAAAACACAAATGTGTTAATATTGTTGCTATAACGCAGGTTACAAATGATCTTCTGGAGCTTTGATGAAGAAGTTTTCTCTGACTCTCTCTGGACCATTGTTCCTCTGAATCCTGCCATTCTGTCAGTCTGACAGGATTCTGAATGCTTTCTGTTCAAACTCGGGTCGGTCAGTTATTCTAGAAGCATGTTTTGTTATATTTATACAAAATCTGTGAACATCGCGACAGCAATCAATAAATCAAACACTCTGACAAATAACAGAAAACAAATCCAGTATCTGTGGCTGCTGTAGGCCTCTAATAAGCCGTCCAATGGTTTTATTTGACCTGTATGAAATGATTGTACAGGCTACCTGTCTGTCTACATACGTACCTGTCTGTCTGCTCACACTCTGACCTTTGCACTCTGCATCACTGTGTATGACCGGAGTCCCTCACAGGGCAGGTGATGTTTTGCTAAAGCTGTTAGCGAGCTAGTGGAACATGTGATGCTGATCACATCTAAACACCAAACACATTTTAGTGGCCCGTGTTTTTTGAGGCCATTGGATTTAAACTCATCCCTGAACTGAATCCCTCGATCGGCCCTCGAGCTGCCAATCTCAAACCCTCCTCCAGAAACCAGGGTGTAATCTTTGACCACAATTTACACTTTGACTCACACATGAACAAACTTGTAAAATCATGCTTTTTCTAACTCCGGAACATCTTAAAAATCAAAGAGATGCTAACAACCAGCCATCTTGAACTTCTAATCCACACCCTGATTTTCTCTCACCTTGACTCCTGTAATGCTCTCTTCACCTGTCTCAACTGTGCAGCCCTGTCTCACCTGCAGCTCGTACAAAACGCTGCAGCCAGACTTCTAACCAAAACCAATCACAGATCCCACATCACACCAATTCTTGCATCCCTTCATTGGCTCCCAGTAAAATACAGGATAGACTTCAAGACACGACTCCTCACATACAAGGCCCTTCATGGTCTTACCCCTCCCTACATTTCTGAACTCTTACACCCTTACTCCACCTCTAGACCACTCAGATCTTCTGACCTAGGCCTCCTATCTATACCCCGCTGCTTCCTCAAATCTAAGGGTGACTGTGCTTCTGCCGTCAGGGCCTCATCCCTCTGGAACAGTCTACCCTCTTCTGTCAGAGCAGCTGAATCACTAAATGTTTTCAAAAAACTTCTCAAATCATCTCTATCATCCTGCATTCCCTACAATAGAACTGTAATTATTCTTTGCACATATCTGTACATATACGTTTATTTTAATTTATCTTTTCTATTGTATTTTCTTACTTTTATGTTTGTTTAATTATATTATCATTTATATTTTATGTTTACTGTACCCTGTTCAGCACTTTGCAAACGTTGTTTTGACAAAATTGCGAGATAAATAAAAACTTACTTACTTAAAATGTGTCCAAGATTTGTCTTTTAAAATGTCCTGAAGTGAAATGATGTGGTGAAATGTGCTGAAAGGTGTTAAACAACAAGTGCTGCTGGAAGTGTTTTCATTCAGAGCACATTAGTGTTGTGAGGGACGGATGGACTTTATTCAGCAGCAGGACGTTGGGCTGTAAATATTTGATGATGTTTGATATCATTTTATTGAAATATTCTGAAGTATGTTTGTTGTTTTACTGATTCATCTGGATTATGTTTGAGTTTGTCATTGAATTATTTTCCTCTTTATTTTCTCATTGTGTTTGTGTTTGTCTCCTTTTTCCTCTCTGTGTGAAACAACAATAAACCTGCTGGAATATCTGATCAAAATATAAATAAATAGAATATGAAATAAATCCCTCAGTTCAGTGTGTTTGTGACTGTGGCTGAGATGGAGGTGAAACATGTGAACCTGGGCTGTGGTTTACTGCTCTCTTCCTGTCACAAACACTGTTTGACGTCTGTTCATCTGTTGGTTTTTGTTCAGGCTGCTCGCATCATTTCTCACTGTGGGGATCACTCTTATAACAGGAGCAGTAGTAGGTGGCTGAATGAAGGAGTTTAACTTTCTGGATCTTCAACTCACAGCCGTTCTGATTATTCACAGCTGAGAAATCGTTTACTTGAGGATGACTGAACCTGTGATCTATGTTACAACTGCTCTTGTCAATACGTAGAATCCTTGTAAATGTTTCTGTGTCTTTCTGGTACCAGCGTATTAAGTTGCTGTCACACTGGTCAGTTCCTCGACAGCTGAAGGAGACATGTTTACCAACTCTCCTGGTCAATGTTAAATCCTCCTGAATCAGCTGTGCTGCCATGGCAACCAGCGCTGTAGAGAAGCAGACAGATAGATGAAGGTCAGTGTGACAGTGTTTGTTCCAGGTGGACTTTGTTGGCTCCTGATTGGCTGGAAACACTCACCTGAACACAGACAGCACAGAGCAGCAGCTGGGAGGAAAAGCATTTTGTGCAGTGGTGTTTCCTCTGGTGAACCTGGGGAGAAGTGGCGCTCTGACGCAGCTGAGGCCAAACCAGGACGAGCTGCCAGATCAGACGAGGGCCACGTGGTTTCTAACAGGTCCTCAGAGCTCCCATCAGCCCCTGCGGCTCACAGATAAGGCCGCCGCTGCCGATCGACGCCTCGGCTGAAGCTGCCGTGTGATAGAAATAGAAACCCACATTCATGTGAGCAGCAACACATTCAGGTTGGTGGTGAATTTAGTAGCACAGACTGTTATCTGTTGTTGAACAGCTGTGATGAAAAGACAAAAGGACAAATCCACAAAACTCCTCCACTGTGATTTGAAGCCTTAAACGTCCCCTTACATTTCTGTCATTTCACTGAATCATTTCATTTCTATGACACATCAAACCTTTTCCACACACAGTGTCACATCTTTATTGTGTCTCCTGTTGTTCAGTCTCTTCATTAAAGCTACAGGATGTTTCACTGAGGGAAAGATTCAAAGCCAAGACTCCATCAAATGGAACATTTCAACATGTCTGCTGCATCATTTTACACACATTTCCCCAAAATCCAGCCTGACACATTTGGTGTTGTTGTAAACTTTGGGATCTCCAGCAGAACGTCAGATAAAGTTCAGAGGGTCAGTTTGTAAAGATGAAGCCAGCGGAGGCTTCAGAAGAGTTGAAATCCAGCTGTGCTCCTCATATGTGAAGCAGTGGTTCTGGTTCTGTTCCCTGGAAGGAGCTCAGGGCTCTGCTCTCTACTTCCTCCATGTAGAGGTCAGCCACAATGGGAGACACTGGTGAAGCCACCACAGCTGTGCTTCTGCCTGTAAAAACCCTCCTGGGATGTGAAACAGGTGGTATTCAGGCAGAGGTCGGGTCCAAAAAGTGGTCCGAATGAAAAGAGACAATGTGTGGTTTGTAAGTGAGCTTTAAAACGACACATAGAAGTGTTTTCTGATGTGATGAAACTATCAGCAGGACCACATCATTTGTCTCTGTCTGTCAAAAGTGTCCAATAAGAAGACAAATCAAAATAGAAACTATAGAAGAGCAATTCAACTCCAACTTACAAGGCAAGCAGTACAAATACACACAGTACCCACCAGCAGAGATGTACTTCAACTAATACTGCAGTACTGTCTCAAGTGAAGTGACACAGTGCTGTGATTAGTTAGACTTCTATAGTTATAGTCAGTATAGTACATGTCAGAGTCATATGACACCATCTACTGTAACAGGCAGCAGCAGAATAATATAGTAATAATATAGTTCATAATATAGTTGCAGTAGAAAAAGTATTTGAAGTATTTTTAAAAGTAGTAGCAACAATAATGCCAGTAATACTCCTCATTTACTGCTGTGTGTTTTTTATCCACTAGATGTCACTGTGGGTTTGTCGCCAGTAAAATAAGAGGGCGGTGCGTCATGGTGTCGTCATGGCGACCGTCATCAGCATCACGTGGATGTCCCTGCACTTCCCGTGACTGACCACAGGGTGGTGGTGTTTCTCTGTGATGTTTAATGTCAGCACCAGCAGCAAACACAGAAATCCAGCATGTGATCAGCTTTAGTTTGAAATGTGTCACACAGCCGTGGTGGAAGAGCTGATTTATCGGTGTGACAGCGATTAAACAATTAAACAAATGACGGTTTAATCTGTGAGGAGATAAAACATGATAAAGAGACTGACGTGAAAAAAATGAATTGAGGTGATTAAAATGATAGTGATCTATGAACGAAGACAGGACCAAAAATTATTTTTGCTGCTCAGCAATGGCAGCAATGACCTGCTTTCACTGGTTTAACTTTCACTAGACTTCATCTGAGAACATTATATTATATCATTATTTCAGCTGCTGTTTGTCTTTAGATTCTGAATTAAATGAAGTATAAGCAAAAAAAGCAAGAAAAATGAAAACTACTGTAGTTTCTGGGCTGTCTTCTTCAAAGGTGTCAGCGTGTAGTATGTTGATAAAAGAATTCTGCGGAGGCAAGGCTGGGTGGAAAGATAGAGCAATCTATATTGAAACAGATCTCAGGCCTGTGTCCTAAACAGAAGCGGCCGCTTTCTGGTATGCTCAGATCTCTGGCAAAAGCAATGCCAAAATGCTTTGCCCTCTGCTCTATCAGAAATCATATCGAGCCTTCGATCTTAGGAGATCTACCAATTGCCACCCCTCTTTCTTTGGTGTGTTGGCTTCTTTTAGAGGCCATTTTCCATACCTGCCTACTTCTCCTAATTAGGCACTTTGATGGATTAAAGGTTCATCTCTCCAATGGGAGAAGAAGGATCTGTCTGCCTCACCCCCCTTTGTAATAACTCTTGTGTCAGTTACTTAACTTCGCTGATGTCAGCTAAAGTAGACAGGATGGTCTCTCTATACTTGGATGACAATGTATAGTTGAGTCAGCTCCGAACCTCTGGTGTGGGCCCCTTCCTGTAGCTTATCTCTGATGCCCACCTCACAGCTGATCAAGGCTCCTGGTCATGGGGACCCTCACGCTGTCGTATTCCCACACTTGTCTACAGGGGAGCATCTGGTCCTGTCCCATCCCGTCTTCCGACCATTCACTATTGTCTTAAAGACCAGGATGTGTAAGAAAAACACTGACACTACAGTACTTCATGATACTTTTATCAGTTTAACAAAAGCTGTTTTGTATCAAAAGAATTTGAACCTTTTGAATCTTTTGTTTAAAATTCAGAGTGAACCAAAGATTTTCAGATTAAACCAAAACTAAAATATTCAGATTGTACACCAGCTTCAAACTGTTTCACAATAAAATTACACCAAAAATAAACCTGAAATCAGATCAGTTCATTTTATTCTTTTTAAAATTAGTCCTTTATTTGGGGTAAATAATAAAATCCTGATGGCTGGATTCCATTTAGCTGCTTCAGTTTCAGGGTCCTGGTTTTGTTCCTGTTGTCATACCATCATGGCCAACCAGGACACTTGAACAGAGCTGAGTCATCGTTAATGTCATTAGTAACACTTGTGCTTCTCCGTCAAGTCAAAATGTCTGCTGTGAAAAAGGCCTTTTGTCAGACAGCGGCCTTATCTGTGAGCCGCAGGGGCTGATGGGAGCTCTGAGGACCTGTTAGAAACCACGTGGCCCTCGTCTGATCTGGCAGCTCATCCTGGTTTGGCCTCAGCTGCGTCAGAGCGCCACTTTTCCCCAGGTTCACAAGAGGAAACACCACTGCACAAAATGCTTTTCCTCCCAGCTGCTGCTCTGTGCTGTCTGTGTTCAGGTGAGTGTTTCCAGCCAATCAGGAGCCAACAAAGTCCACCTGGAACAAACACTGTCACACTGACCTTCATCTATCTATCTGCTTCTCTACAGCGCTGGTTGCAATGGCAGCACAGCTGACTCAGGACCAGTTATCAGTGACTAGGAGAGTTGGTGAAAACATCATCTTGAGCTGCGGAGGAGCTGAACCGTGTGATAAAAAACAGGTCTACTGGTACCAGCAGACAGAAACAGAACCGCTCAGAGTGATTCTGCGTATTGATCTGGCTGATGGGAAAGTTAATTCTCGCTACAATCATCCTCAGCAAGGTGATTTCTCAGCCTCAAGGAAGCAGGACGGCTGCGAGATGACGATCACGGGTATCAAACACGTCCATGCAGCCACCTACTACTGCGTCTGTTGGCAAACTGTAGCCCACAGTGAGAAATGATCCGAGCAGCCTGAACAAAAACCAACAGATGAACAGATGGCAAACAATGTTTGAGACAGGAAGAGAGCAGTAAACCACAGCCCAGGTTCACATGTTTCACCTCCATCTCAGCCACAGTCGGGCTGAGGGCAGACCTCTCTGCTCTGAGCTGAACACAAACACTTCCTTTGGCCCTTCACAGTAAAAGCCTTGCAGCAGCTCTGTGTGGGTCATGTTGTCTGTCAGATTTCAGCAGATTCCTGACAGAGCTCAGTCTGCTTTAGTTTCTTTTGTACAACAGTCAATTTAGATCCTCAACAACCTGCAGGTTTTTAGTTTTGTCCCTTGAGAAGAATCGAGGCTGCGATCAGCTTAGATTCAGACAAATTAAATAGATTCCAGTGGTGAATTTTTTACAGTGGAACAAAACATCACAACATCTTGTCAAAGCCTCCATGCAGTATAATCCTCTTCTCAATGATGTTCCAAACACTCAGTTTGGTCTAAATATGGCTGAACACACTGTTGTTGTCTGCTCGAGTTTTAGTTTTAATCATTTTCTGCAGAATTCCGGTTGAAAGAGAGAACGAGTCACATCCACTGTCCTCAGATCAGTTCTCTACGTCTCTCACTGTCATCCCCAGCTTGTAAAGAATACTAAATGTGGACTCAGCAAAGCAGAAACTGTTGTTGCTGTAGTTTCAGAACTGAACCAAACATTGAAACAATATTAATATGAATGTATCCTCCCAAACAGTGTGACAGCATTAATGTACACCTCTATACTGATGACACTGTGTTATACACATGAAAACACAGCAGACTGAGCTGCTTTAAACACAGCGAGAATCTCAGTCCATCCCTCCCTCACAGTGCTCATCTACACTTCCTGCAGCCCCTTCACAGTAAAAGCATTCCAGCACCAGTGTTGTAACTTACATATGTCCTATATCTGCAGATCAATATACATTAATCCTTATGTCCATTTGTCATTCTGTCAGATTTTTATTTAGTTGTAATCAGTTGATGAAACTTGTGATGCATTTTGTCATTTGATTATTTTTCATCCTAGTTTTAATTTACAGAAAACACACACATCTATCTATGAATGTTTCTATATACACACACTATATATAATCTCTATATACACTGTGAACTATATGTGAACATTAGACAAACACTCGATGCAGCTGAGGTGTGATGGTGGTGGATCATTTGGACAGGTTGAGCTCAGCTGACACTTTCAGCAGCAGACAGGTTTTTGTCTCAGTGTGTTTCACTGTGGAAGGATACGGTGACTCCAACAGATACCTCATCTTTGGTTCTGGAACTAAACTGTATGTAACAGGTAAGACTCAACATTCATTTTTCCTTTACTGGTTTAAATGGACAAGTTGTTCACTTTTGTTATGCGTCCGTGTTCTCGCTCACGTTTACTTAATCTTAAAGTAATGAGAGAAACTCAGCAGTGATGTCGGAGCTGCTGTTCAGACTTCACACTGGTTTTCTTCTCTCTCCTGAAAGAAATTAAATTCTACATGAACGATTGTGGAGGATTTTCCTGCTATGTTCATCACTCAACTTTCGACTCTCCAGTTAATCAAAGTGAACTGAAAAGATGAGCAGGATTCTTCAAAGTCTCTCAGATTCAGTCGAGACCTCCACAGTTGGTTTGAAAATTCACATTCACATGCAGATTAATGAATGTTGCACATGTTTGATCATCTCAGTCAGTGTGTCTTATTGGTTGTTTCTGTTCTTTATTTGTGTGGGATGTGATTTTAACATATTTTGATCATATTGTAAAAGTGTTTTAAAATGATAATTTGTACAATACAAAATGTGTTTAGCAGTGTCTACAATATATTTACAATTGTAATATATATTTCTGTATACGTGGAAATATTGTGAAAAATATATTTTATAACGGAAAATATTCGTCATCATATAAAAGAAATTTAATCAGGGGTTTTAACAGTTTTACCACCATATATTGTCAAAGTATATTTACTACAGGAATGTATATTAAAAATTCTACTAATTTAAATCTTTCACACCATATATTTATATACATTTTGGATGAAACGCATGTATGACGGAAAATATAAAAATCAGGAAACAAAATAATAATCTAATTATTATTATTATGATTAATTATACTGTGGTTAAAACATAACAAAACAATTTATTTCAGTACAAAATATATTTATTATCACAAAAAGTAAATTCACAATTTCATATTTGGAAAACAAACATTAAGAATACGTTGAATTTATAATGAATTATTCTGAACTAAATACATGTTTTACTTTGCGTTTATAAATGTCATATTATAAATAATATGTAAATCAGGATTTATGATATGAGCAAGCCTTTATATTAATTTATTATAGAAGTTAATATGTTACGCTTTATCTGGTAGATGTTGTTTTTTTATTTATTATTTTCCTTTATATTAAGAATAATGACTATTTAATTTGTTGAGGATTGTTTACATTAAGGTCTTCACACACTGGAGGAGTTTATTTTGTGAGATTCATTTTGAACTGATAGTTATGTCACGAGCACTACGGACAAAATGCGCCATCGTTTTTTCATAGCGAGATCGATTTTTCGAGTTTTCGCGACGCTAACGACGGCATCGTCCAATCATGTTGTAGGAAACGGATTCATGTCACAGCTGATGAGAATGGAGGAGCTGTTGGTTGTTTGTGTTCGTCATCAGTCTGTATTTTATGGCAAAGTGTTGAAACTTTAACATAAAGGTAAAAGTATTCAAATTTACGTCACTGATAGTCAGTGACGGACTGGGAACAAAAAACGGCCCTGGCATTTTCACCCACCAGCGGCCCACAGAAGGGGGGTGCGCGCACGTAAAGAACAGGCAGTTTTGATAGCCCCGGTGATAGTAAACGTAAATTCCCAAGCTATAAACAACTACACCCCAATACATAAAACACATTAATAAATCATCCATAATAATACAAACGTGTCTTACCGTCACGCAGTCATCCATGTCTACCTCTTCATCCTCCTCTTGCTCATATTCCTCACTGTCCTGGCAGTATTAGCGCTAGTGCTAGCTGAAGCTGCACTTGATTTTAAAAAACAAATCAGTCGGTTTGCAGCATTTTTCACCGTCAACCAACAGTGCTCTCTGAGATGTCTCTCCTTGTGTCGCTTGATGCCTTGATTAATTTGTTTGCTCGCTTAAACTCAGTCAACTTCCAACAACCACACTCAGAAGGTCCACTCGATTCAGTCTTGAAATTCCCAGAAGGCATTGCTTCAGTTTAACTTTTGCAAACAACTATTCAAATAAAAAAATGCAGGTAGATTTGTTTTATTTCAAACTATGCACGTTTTTAAACATCTGAATAAGACATTTCGCTTCAAACAATGCAGAGTGATATAAAAGTTTGTGACTGTAGAAGGTAACCATGACTGTGATATAGAGACTCTTATGTGGCATATAAATAGTGATTAGAACCTCCACTCATTAGTATATTGGGTGAAGAGACATTTAGTTTCCCTTTGGCTTAAAAATGTTATTGACGCTCGAAACAGTCGGGAGAAACGAGCTTGAGACCGCTCTGTGATTTGTCAGCCGGCCCGAAAGAACCATGAGGGTCGCTGGCCATTTATTCATTTATTTATTCATTTGCGGCCGCCTTTTGACGCAGCCACCCCGCTATATTTATTTATTTATTTATTTAGCCTATTTATTCATTTGCTGCCGCATATTGATGCAGCCGCTCCGCTTTTTATTTATTTATTTATTTATTTATTTGAGCGGCCGCATCACCAGGCGGCCGCAGTGGCATTTGCTCACATTGCCCAATGGCCAGTCCGTCCCTGCTGATAGTCTGAAACAGTCACAGGCAAGTATTTCTCATGATAGTGTCTTTTATTGGTATCGTTCCCGGTGTGTAAAAGCCTTAAATATTCTGACTAACAGAAGCAGGTGAATCCAGTCTATGTGTTGAACTTTGTGCTGTATTGATGAGTAGTTTAGTGATCAGAGTCCATGTAGTTTCCAGGATCACACTGAATGCAGTGCATTGCTGGAAGCTGCTGTTGACTGTGTCAATGTGTGTCTGTGCTGCTTGTTGCTGCTGTCAAACTTCAGATCAGAAGATAGTGAAGCCCGTGGTGAGCGTGTACCCAGCAGCATCCAGAGCCCACCTGGAGGGGAGGAGCTCCCTGCTGTGTGTGGCCTCAGCCATGTTTCCTCCTCTGGTCCGCTTCTCCTGGAAAAGACGAAGGGAGGATCAGGAGAAGTGGCTCCCTGCTGAGGGAGAGCAGCTGGAGCTCAGAGAGTCGGGACGAAATACCGCCATCTTGCTGGTTCATCGGGACTCTCTCCACACCTATAAATACCGCTGCTCCGTCCAGCACGAGGGGGGCAAAGAAGAGATCCAAGCAGAACAAGGTAATGAAGGCTTGGTGACTGTGTTCAGCAGTGATTCAGCTTCATGTGGAGACGCTGTCAAAGAGAGCAGAGGAGCAGAGGACTGACATTTCTTTTGGCCTCTTTTCTGTTTCAGAGGTTCCAGCAGCTCTTCCACCAGCACCTCCACCAGTACCTTCTGGGCCGTCTCTGCACAGGGTGAAGCTGCTCTGTGTGCTCTACACAGTGCTGATAGTGAAGAGTCTGGTGTACTGCTGTGGACTCTCTCTGCTGAGGATCCTCACAAAGAAGAAACCGTCCACCGACTGAAGATGAAGTCCAGAGCCGGTCCCTGTAGGCCGGAATGTGAGAAGCCCATTCTCACTTCATCTTCTTCCACTTCTCAGTACCTGTTAGCAAAACTCATTAAGTGGTTCTGTTGATCCAAAATCAAAAGATCAAAAAAAAGCAGCAGCATCACTTCAGCCATTTTTATGAGAATATGACGTCATTATTGTGTCAATATAACAAGCTCAGTAATACAGCAGGTAACGTGTAACAGTGACATATTTTATGTAATTTGTTGTATTATAATCACACAAACTCTGTAAATAGTTAAGAGTTAATAGTTAAGCTGACATGTGAGGCCTCCAGAGTCAACATGAGGAGCGTCTCAGACTCTGGTCCTGAACCCCTTCGTTCATTTCAGAGGGTCGTCCTGTATTTTATGTTTCCCACGTGAGCTTCTCCACTTTCTGCTGTTGTTGTCTGACACTTCTGTGCGTTTGCCACGCTATTACAGGTTTATTATCTTAAACTGAATCCTGAATATGCTGAAATATCTCTGTATCATTTCATTTGTGTAAGTGCAGAATTGAAGATTTTTGAATAAACGGAGATCACCTCCAAAGACATCCTGATCTGTTCCTCTTCATCAAAACACAACGCAGACAACGCGAGCTACCACCGCTAACAGAGAGAACAAATGTTGACGATACAGATCAGATGAAGGAAAGTGTTGTGGTGGTACAGACAGGAAAAAGACTAAAAACAGCCCAGACCACAAATATACACTCCTCAACACCAGTGAGGATATTGGGATAAAGGTGTACATATAGTTTGCACAACAGTATATTTCCAGAGCTGGATGCTGGAATAGTGCTTTATTTCTGTTTACAAAGATATTCACAAAACACAAAATAAAACCTCAGATATGTCACAGAAACAGTGAAACATTAAAACAACCCTGACTCATGTTGAGTCGTGTTTATAATTATGGGGAAAGGTCACTAATACTTGTGTAATGATTACACAGGGGACAATGAGACTGAAACATACTTCTTTTACTGCCTCTTAAGTCCCTGATGAAATGAAAGTGGACTTGGTGAAGGTGTACAGAGGGGCTCGGATATGAAGGGTAACATGAACAAACAGAAGAAACCTGCAGGCGCCGGGCTGATGAAAGGCAGCAACACTCTGCACAAAGAAGCCCGGCCCGGATGCAGGCGACCGGGTAGAGCGCTGACTTTTGATTGTCACTCTGCTCAGATGTAGAACGCTCACAGTTTCCCTCAACTAGAAAAAAGATTCACTGAGTGCAGAGTTCAGGAGGAAACACAACTCTGGTATGAAACGATCTCAACATTGATGTTTGTCAGTGATCTCAGGAGAACTTCATTCTAAATCCACAAATGATCTGATCAGAAGAAAACAGGCTGACTGAGAACTCCACCACACCTATCACTAGTTTTATTTCTGAAGCTGGTTCTAGACACAATATTTGATACTTCTGTTCATGTTGTCAGCCTCACTTCCTGTTTTTCATCCAAATGATGAACTTTGCTTGTTGCTTCATCTCAATTTTATTCACTGTTCAGAACAGTTAACTAAATCTGTTTGACAAATAAGGTTTTTTATCAGAAATCAGAAACAGAACTTTAATTCTTTAATTCAAAGCCAAGTTTTAATAAAATAACCTGAAACATTTGTGTGCCTTTTATTTTCTTGATGAGACAAACTGTGAATCATTTCATTGAACATCTTTAATGTGGATGTTATTATAAAGAGGATCATTTTATCTTATTTTTTATCTTATTATTATTTTATCTTATTGATTTTAATTTAATCTTCAACATCTCACCTGGGTTCATATCAGTGTTTTCTTGTTTTATTTTGCACAATTAAAAAAAATACACAAAAATAATAATAAACAGTGCAGGAGGAGTCAGAAAACCCAGAGGGCTGATCTGAGGCCTGCGCCTAAATAATGTTAAGATATGACAAAGTTATAGAAAACACAGAATAAACACACAGAAAATGATATGAACACAGAACATTTATAAATGATTCTGCAGAGTAACCTCACTAAATATTTAAGGTGGTGTCATTTCCTGTGTGGAGGAAATATTTTCTAATATTGTGAACAGGTGGTGAACACAAATCAACCCATTCTTCATTCAAACTGAAAATTTGATCTAAATATCATATTTATTCATGAATATATAAAACATGGAAACATAATTAAAGTGAGACACATAAAAACAGTCACATGGTGTTGCTATAGTAACAGCGGAGTTGATTTCAGTCTTCAGTCTCATTTCTTTCAGTTTCCTGTCTGTGTTTGTTAGGTTGACCTCTCTCAGTTTGCTCGACTGTAACAAACAGGAAAACTCATCAGTAATAACTGACTGTAAATAATGACATCACAGCTCAGCGTCTGTGTTTAAACCCTTTATTTGACAGTTGTTTGTGCTGTGAAAATGCTGACAGGAACAGACTAAAGCTCCTGATTTAGTTCCTGAGTCGAGCTCCTGGAGCTCCTCACTTCTTGGACTATTTGATCAAAAAGCTCTTTGAGTTTCTGAACATGAACAAGAATCTGTTTGCATGAACGAGCTCCTCCAACCAGAGAGTGTAACAGACACACCCTCAGTGACATGAACCACTGAGGTGTCACATCAGAAAACACTCACATGTGTTGTTGTGGAGGCCGCTGACAAAGAAGCCTTTTGTTAGTTTTCTATGAGGACTTGTTGGCTCTCATCAACACCAAGTGTGAACTGTAAAGTGAAACTGTGATGGCGGAAATCACCATAAATAAAGTCCATGAACGTGAGCTCCAGGTGGGGGGTCACTGTTGGTCTCTGGGCTCAGTTCAACTTTGTGTGGGTGGAGGGCTCAGTGGAAAAAAGGCTTCCAGACAACAAGAGAAAAGACAAAGCAGTCCAGAGAGGGAGAGGAGTTGATGAGTGTGTACAGCAGCAGATATGAATCTGTTCTCAGTGGTTATTAGGACTCATAAAAAACTGTTGAGAGCCAACCAGCACTTCCTTTCCTGCAGCAGACGGGCTGTGTGGGTTTCTGCTCTGCAGCCTCCTCACCGTTAGCTGCACTTTTTCACATGAACAACACAATGACAGTTACAACAGTTACAGCGCTCAGTACTCACTGTCTCAGCTTCATCTGTCTTATTCACCATCATATAAATAATACTGATAATAGATTATTTATACACAGAAAAGACACAGTTTTTAAATACTTAGTGAATACAACAACAAACATATAAAAACATGCTTTATATATAAACTACAGAAACATCCAGTGAAATACGCTTCAGCTTATTGTGAAGAACAGACAAACAAATAAAAGATTAATTTAAAATAGTCCACATATACTGTATATTTGTAAAGGTTCATTTTCTCATATTTCACTTGATTCATGTATTAAAAAAATACTAAAACACAATTCAATCAAACTGTTGATATATGTAATAATAGGTGTAGTAATATGTCATCATTGTATATTATGATACATGATCTGTACATCATGATTAATTATTGTATTTTCTCTTTGTTTTTGCAGCTAAAGAAAAGAAATAATTCTTAAATGTTGTGTTTCTGAAATCTTACTTCCTCATAAATTTCCCCTGTAAAAAATATAATTTCAGACAAATTCAAACTTTTCTCCCTCAAAGTGTTTAAATGACAACGAGAGGATTTGCAGCAGCGACTCCTCGACTGTAACATTAACAGGAACATGTGGTTCATCTGTTCTCATCGATCAGAGCGACAGAACACAAACCACTCAGACAGAAACACAAACCACAGAGACAAACAAGTCGTCTTGTTGTTTAGTGAAGCTGAAGTGGAGCGTCCATGTTGGTTCACCTCAGGTCTCATAATGAGGTTCCAGCTGATCAGAGAGCTGCTGTCAGAGCCGTCAGAGTCGTGTGTCCGTCTCAATCAGTGGTCAGTTTCCAACAGTTCACCTGGTTAACCCCACTGAGCCACTGATCTCCTGTCAGTCAGCTTCTAGCTTCAGATTGTATCAGTGCAGCTGTCTGTGCTTCACTCACACAGCTCCAAATGTGACATGTTGTTGTGGCATGAAACCTGTTTTGAAGCTTCACAGCTGTTTTCCTCTAACTTACAAACCACACTTGTGTATTGTGTGCAGTGTTGGGGACACGTAAACTTTATGCAATCGGGTGTTGATCAATCACGTCTGTTCCCCCTTAAAACAAATCTACATAAAAACAGGATCCATAACCTTATTATTGGCCACCACCATGAGGAGAGAACACTAAAAGCAAATACACCAACTGTGGTAACAGATAACACACACCAAAAACAGCAACAGGTGCCCAACACAACAGTGGAGTGCAACAGCCTCCACACAAAAGGCATCACTGTGTAGTCAACACTACACACAAATGTTGCCAGCTTACCCCTAAGCTGCAACCACAAGTGACCCAACAAAAGTGAACTGCCACTACAACACCCAAAATGGACACCATTTGATCTCCAACCACACGTTACTATAATGGAGAGTGCAACAGAAAGAGAAAAAGTGACCGGACAAACTGGGAAGCCATACCCACCACTCAAGATCCACTGATCTGGCAAGTGACGCCATCCCAATCACTCTGATTAATACACCAAGAACAGTAACACCTACGTGACCAAACCAAAAGTGGACTGCAACATCCACACACAAAAGGCATCACACTGTAGTCACCACTACACAAATGTTGCAAGCTTACTCTTAAGCTGCAACCACAAGTGACCCAACAAAAGTGGAGTCCAGTTACCACAACCAAAAGGTCACAAAAAGTTACTGCACACAAGTATTAATTAGGGCTAAACATCACAACGTGACCAACACAAAAGCAGCCATCTCACACAAAACCACATTGCTGTACAAATTATAAAACGAAGGGAAACTGTAGAGACACCCCAACTTGACCTGCCTACAAAAGGTGGCTAACTCACCTAGCTAGTCTTCAGTGGCTTGCCGAGCTCGAGGCGTCTTTAAACGCTGAACTCAGTGAATCACCGAAGACCAGGAACCTAGTCAACTGCAAAACACTGAAGCGTACCCCCACTCAGGATTACCACCAAAAATAAGAAAGACAAAATAACAAACATGGCAAATCCTTGAAAGTGCCCAGCAGCTATCTGGTCGGGGTACTCAGACTGACACACAACATGCAGCAACAACTTAACAAAAGAGATGACCACTACACTTAACTAAAGGCCACTTACACAAACAAACTAAACCAAACCACATCTACCTCATCCCATGGACATTCAGATCCCGGACGAGCCCCCAAATCATGTTACGCCCCTGATCTAGGGGAATCAGTGACATAACATGATGTGCTCTCCAACCATTCACCCACATCCAACTGGGACCAGTGTCTAGCTTGTTAAGGATTTTGAGTTTGTGTTTTGTGAAACATAGTGTAAATTGTCAACCTGTCTTTTGTAACCTTGTACCTTTAGTAAATTGTGTGTAGCCTAGTAGGAGGGAGAAGCCTTTTCTTTAACCCTTTTTTCTCCTGTTTTCCCCTTTTAAGGAGTTAGGTAAGAATCTTGTTTTTTGTTAATACTTTTGATTTGTATAGGGAAGGTAGGGAGTTAGATGATTTTTGTTTGTTGTTTTGGCCTGCACTCCCTCTGAAGCATATAAAAAGCTACCTTTTACTTTACAAGTTCCTGTGACACTGGCCTTCTTGGGAGTGGGAAGAATGGGGAGCAGCACATCATGTTATGTCACTGATTCCCCTAGATCAGGGGCGTAACAGTAGTTTAACTACATAGCTTAACTACAATTTGCTGTAACTTGCTGGTAGTTAGACTACATTCATATTTTGTACTGCATCGAGTAATTCAACTACTTTTTAGGACATTTTTTGTATTTACAAACCACAATTTTGGCCAATAACATGAATATTTTTTTATTTAAAAAATAACAATATAACAAATGTTATTTTATTTTTTCTTAGAAAAAAGCATGGGACATGTTGTGACATACCAATCCATCGCTGCCCCTGATTGGCTCGCCCTGGCAGCACTCAAATGCTTCCCAGAGTTTTTTCCTGCTCAGCTGGTGGAGACGAGACAAAAAACTGCTTCAAGGATCCATTTTATATTAAATACTGCTCAGGAGGTTCAGGCGAAGATTTTACTCTGACTTTGTCTTGAAAACAAAGAACATCCTGGTTATCAATTCTAATTTATTGATATTATTCATTAATGATTTATTGTATCAGACTTTCTATTGACTCATACTTACACTGACAGTTTCTGCAGCCGGACCCCAACTAGGAACACTACACAACATATCAAGACATGTTGGAGAGGATCGTAGTGTACACTCATGTTTAACAACATCAATACAAGGACAATTTATCATTTATGATTTGTTTGTTTTTATATAAATAGTTATAATATCAAGGAGTGAGAGAGGCTGGACTCTCTTCTACTCTGGAGTTGCCCGCGGTGAGAGGTGGCGAGCTGGTGTGGGCTTGCTTATAGCCCCTCAGCTCAGCCGCCATGTGTTGGAGTTTTCCCGGGTGAACGAGAGGGTCGCTTCCCTGCGCCTTCGGGTCAGGGATAGGACAGCGGTGCAGAGTACCCGGCCTTCTTGGAGTCCCTGGGAGGGGTACTGGAGAGTGCTCCAACCGGGGACTCTGCGTTCTACTGGGGGACTTCAACGCCCACGTGGGCAGCGAGTAAGGGTTGCTGTAAAGCTGAAGAAGCAGTTCTACCGAGCCTGGCTGGCCCAGGGGACTCCTGAGGCAGCTGATGGGTACCAGCAGGCCAAGCGTGCGGCAGCACGGGCAGTCGCGGAAGCAAAAACTCGGGTCTGAGAAGAGTTCGGGGAGGCCATGGAGGAGGACTACCTGTCGGCCTCGAAGAAATTCTGGCAAACCATCCGGCGCCTCAGGAGGGGGAAGCAGACCTCCACCAACACTGTTTACAGTGGAGGTGGGGAGCTGTTGACCTCAACTGGGGACATCGTCGGGTGGTGGAAGGAATACTTCGAGGATCTCCTCAATCCCACTGACACGCCTTCCATAGAAGAAGCAGAGGCTGGGGACTCAGAGGTTGACCCATGCATCACCCAAGCTGAAGTCACTGAGGTAGTCCGAAAGCTCCTCAGTGGCAAAGCACCGGGGGTGGATGAGATCCGCCCTGAGTACCTCAAGTCTCTGGATGTTGTGGGGCTGTCTTGGTTGAAACGTCTCTGCAGCATTGCGTGGCAGTCGGGGACAGTGCCTCTGGACTGGCAGACCGGGGTGGTGGTCCCCCTATTTAAAAAGGGGGACCAGAGGGTGTGTTCCAACTATCGGGGGATCACACTCCTCAGCCTCCCTGGGAAAGTGTACTCCAGGGTACTGGAGAGGAGAATTCAGCCGATAGTCGAACCTCGGATCCAGGAGAAACAATGCGATTTTCGTCCTGGCCGTGGAACACTGGACCTGCTCTATACCCTCCGCAGGGTGCTCGAGGGTTCATGGGAGTTTGCCCAACCAGTCCACATGTGTTTTGTGGACTTGGAGAAGGCATTCGACCGTGTCCCTCGTGGCATTCTGTGGAGGGTGCTCCGGGAGTACGCGGTCGGAGGCCCTCTGTTAAGGGCTGTACGGTCCTTGTATGAATGGAGCAGGAGCTTGGTTCGCATTGCCGGCAGTAAGTCAGATCTGTTCCCAGTGCATGTTGGACTCCGGCAGGGCTGCCCTTTGTCACCGGTTCTGTTCGTTATTTTTATGGACAGAATTTCTAGGCGCAGCCACGGGCCGGAGGGGATCTGGTTCGGGAGCCACTGGATCTCATCTCTGCTTTTCGCGGATGATGTGGTCTTGTTGGCTCCTTCAAGTTAGGACCTCCAGCATGTCCTGGGGAGGTTTGCAGCCGAGTGTGAAGCGGCTGGGATGATAATCAGCACCTCCAAATCCGAGGCCATGGTTCTCGACCGGAAAAAGGTGGCTTGCTCCTCCAGGTTGGGGGAGAGTTCCTGCCTCAAGTGGAGGAGTTTAAGTATCTTGGGGTCTTGTTCACGAGTGAGTGAAGGATGGAGCGTGAGATTAACAGGCGGATCGGTGCAGCAGCCGCAGTAATGCGGTCGTTGTATCGGTCTGTTGTGGTAAAGAGAGAGCGGAGCCGAAAGGCGAAGCTCTCGATTTACCAGTCAATCTACGTTCCTACCCTCACCTATGGCCATGAACTTCGGGTGATGACCGAAAGAATAAGATCCCGGATACAAGCGGCCGATTTGAGTTTCCTCCCTTAGAGACAGGGTGAAGAGCTCTGTCACCCGCGAGGAGCTCGGAGTAGAGCCGTTGCTCCTCCACATCGAAAGGAGCCAGCTGAGGTGGCTCGGGCATCTGTTTCGGATGCCCCCGGAACGCCCCCCTCGGGGGGTGTTCCAGGCATGTCCCGCCGGGAGGAGACCCCGAGGAGAACCCAGGACACGCTGGTGTGACTATGCCACTCAGCTGGCCTGGGAACACCTTGGGATCCTCCCGGAAGAGCTGGAGGCAGTGTCCAGGGAGAGGGAAGTCTGGGTGTCCCTGCTCAGGCAGCTGCCCCCGCGACCTGGCCCTGGATAAGCGGATGAAAATGGATGGATGCATGGATGGATAGTTATAATGTGTGAAAATAATGTCATATTTACTTGATGTATAACTTATGTTTGTCTTTGTAAATATATTTTGTAATTCAGTCTTGAATGTGTTACATAAATATGAATCTTAGTTGAGGTGTGATCATTAATTACCAATCCATTTCACACTGATGAAGCTATAAGATTTTTTATTGACTGAAAAAAAATAAACACAGTCATCATTCAGCCAACACCCAAACTGGAGGCGACTGATGAAGCTGCTGTGTGATCATTTCATAGCAGTTGTAGCTTGAAAGCAGCTCGCTCTGCTGTTTGTTCATTTGTGTAAACAACAGTGTCATCAGCGTAGAGTTTGACATCCACACTGACACAATTATCAAAGGGGCTCAGCACTGAACCTGGTGGCACAGCCACACCTACTGACTTGTATATAATATGTATATATAGATGTTTGTTCTGTTCTGTGTGTTCTAACTCTGAACACTTGGATCATTTTCACCATGAAACACTGTTGGAAGAATGACAACATGTTGCAGCTGTCTCAGCAGACAACACATGGTTGACATGACATGTGTCTTTACGCTGTTAGATCGCTGTCACACCAATAAATCAGCTCTTCCACCACAACTGTGTGACACATTTCAAACTAAAGCTGATCACATGCTGGATTTCTGTGTGTGCTGCTGGTGCTGACATTAAACATCACAGAGAAACACCACCACCCTGTGGTCAGTCATGGGAAGTGCAGGGACATCCACGTGATGCTGATGACGGTCGCCATGACGACACCATGACGCTCCGCCCTCTTATTTTACTGGCGACAAACCCACAGTGACATCTAGTGGATAAAAAACACACAGCAGTAAATGAGGAGTATTACTGGCATTATTGTTGGTACTACTTCTAAAAATACTTCAAATACTTTTTCCACTGCAACTATATTATGAACTATATTATTTCTATATTATTCTGCTGCTGCCTGTTACAGTAGATGGTGTCATATTACTCTGACATGTACTATACTAACTATAACTATAGAAGTCTAACTAATCACAGCACTGTGTCACTTCACTTGAGACAGTACTGCAGTATTAGTTGAAGTACATCTCTGCTGGTGGGTACTGTGTGTATTTGTACTGCTTGCCTTGTAAGTTGGAGTTGAATTGCTCTTCTATAGTTTCTATTTTGATTTGTGTTCTTATTGGACACTTTTCACAGACAGAGACAAATGATGTGGTCCTGCTGATAGTTTCATCACATCAGAAAAGACTTCTATGTGTCGTTTTAAAGCTCACTTACAAACCACACATCGTCTCTTATTATTGGGACCACTTTTTGGACCCGACCTCTGCCTGAATACCACCTGTTTCACATCCCAGGAGGGTTTTTACAGGCAGAAGCACAGCTGTGGTGGCTTCACCAGTGTCTCCCATTGTGGCTGACCTCTACGTGGAGGAAGTAGAGAGCAGAGCCCTGAGCTCCTTCCAGGGAACAGAACCAGAACCACTGCTTCACATATGAGGAGCACAGCTGGATTTCAACTCTTCTGAAGCCTCCGCTGGCTTCGTCTTTACAAACTGACCCTCTGAACTTTACCTGACGTTCTGCTGGAGATCCCAAAGTTTAAAACAATACCAAATGTCAGGCTGGATTTGGGGGAAATGTGTGTAAAATGATGCAGCAGACATGTTGAAATGTTCCATTTGATGGAGTCTTGGCTTTGAATCTTTCCCTCAGTGAAACATCCTGTAGCTTTAATGAAGAGACTGAACAACAGGAGACACAATAAAGATGTGACACTGTGTGTGGAAAAGGTTTGATGTGTCATAGAAATGAAATGATTCAGTGAAATGACAGAAATGTAAGGGGACGTTTAAGGCTTCAAATCACAGTGGAGGAGTTTTGTGGATTTGTCCTTTTGTCTTTTCATCACAGCTGTTCAACAACAGATAACAGTCTGTGCTACTAAATTCACCACCAACCTGAATGTGTTGCTGCTCACATGAATGTGGGTTTCTATTTCTATCACATGGCAGCTTCAGCCGAGCCGTCGATCGGCAGCGGCGGCCTTATCTGTGAGCCGCAGGGGCTGATGGGAGCTCTGAGGACCTGTTAGAAACCACGTGGCCCTCGTCTGATCTGGCAGCTCGTCCTGGTTTGGCCTCAGCTGCGTCAGAGCGCCACTTCTCCCCAGGTTCACCAGAGGAAACACCACTGCACAAAATGCTTTTCCTCCCAGCTGCTGCTCTGTGCTGTCTGTGTTCAGGTGAGTGTTTCCAGCCAATCAGGAGCCAACAAAGTCCACCTGGAACAAACACTGTCACACTGACCTTCATCTATCTGTCTGCTTCTCTACAGCGCTGGTTGCCATGGCAGCACATCTGAATCAGGACGATTTAACATTGACCAGGAGAGTTGATGGAGACGTCTCCTTCAGCTGTCGAGGAACTGACCAGTGTGATGACAGCGATGTATACTGGTACCAGAAGAAAGACACAGAAACATTCACAAGGATTCTTCGTATTGACAAGAGCAGATGTAACATAGGTAAGAGGTACAATCATCCTCAGAAAGATGATTTTTCAGCTGTTAATAACCAGAACAGCTGTGAGCTGAAGATCCAGACAGTTACACTCCTTCATTCAGCCACCTACTACTGCTCCTGTTGGGAGAGAGATCCCCACAGTGAGAAATGATGCGAGCAGCCTGAACAAAAACCAACAGATGAACAGACGTCAAACAGTGTTTGTGACAGGAAGAGAGCAGTAAACCACAGCCCAGGTTCACATGTTTCACCTCCATCTCAGCCACAGTCACAAACACACTGAACTGAGGGATTTATTTCATATTCTATTTATTTATATTTTCATCAGATATTCCAGCAGGTTTATTGTTGTTTCACACAGAGAGGAAAAAGGAGACAAACACAAACACAATGAGAAAATAAAGAGGAAAATAATTCAATGACAAACTCAAACATAATCCAGATGAATCAGTAAAACAACAAACATACTTCAGAATATTTCAATAAAATGATATCAAACATAATCAGATATTCACAGCCCAACATCCTGCTGCTGAATAAAGTCCATCCGTCCCTCACAACACTAATGTGCTCTGAATGAAAACACTTCCAGCAGCACTTGTTGTTTAACACCTTTCAGCACATTTCACCACATCATTTCACTTTAGGACATTTTAAAAGACAAATCTTGGACACATGTCAGCTCAGGACTTTGTCCTTCTAGCAGCGGCTCATTAGGACGCTCATCTTGTTGGACACATTTCCATCAGTTTCCTGTGGATGTTTCTGCTTCCCAGAGGATGAACCCTAGCATTCATGGTGACCTCCTGACCTTTCCTCTAGCACCACCACCAGGACAAAAGTGTCTGCAGACCGACACTTCAGCATCTTGAAAGTTAATGACTGAGAACTTTAATGAATGAAACACTGTTACAGTTAAAGTTACACAAATCAAGATTTTATATGAACAGAGGCTGAAATGACTTTGTGTCATCAAGGGCCCACAACAAACACACAAATAAACAACCAAACCTGGCCACAAAGGTCACATTGAGGAGTGTTTCACTGCTCTTTTCGAACAGGTAGAAAACCTACACCTCCCAGAATGCACTGCACTGTACTGGACCAATAAAGTGTCCCACTCAACTTCCTTTATTCACCGGGTAAAAAACTCATTGAGATTTAAAACCTTATTTCAAAGAGTGACCTCGCCAAGACGGCAGCACAAAAGCAGAACGGTTACACCAAACACACAAGACACGAATAAAAAACGATCACACACTACAGTAAAACAAGAGTGGGATTACATGATTACCAGTGTTGGGAATAACGGCATTAGAATAAATGGCGTTACTAACGGCGTTACTTTTTTCCAGTAACGGGTAATCTAACTAATTACTATTTCCATCGTTACAACGCCGTTACCGTTACCGACTATTAGATGTGGCACGTTACAAACTGAAGCTGCTCATTGAAGCTGTTGTCAACAACTCGGCTCTCAGCCACCGGAGCTGCAGAGCTGGTTTTTTTTCCTCCGGTGAGGGAGGAGGGAGGGGCGAGACAACTGCATAAGTGATGATGATTGGCTCTCTAACGTTGAGTGAGAGTTCTTAAGCCAATCAGTGGCAATGTTCAGTTTACACACAAGCCACACGCGCACACAGCAGCCTCACACACACAAACTTGCAGAGGTGAACGTTTTCAAATGGAAGTACAGACACTACTTTAATCTCCTTTGTCCACGTCCGTTGTAAGCAACTCTGATCTAATGAATCATCTCTCAACAGCACACGCTTCTACAAAACTAACACTGGTAAAAACTCTGTTGCTGACGCTGTTAATGATGACAGCAGGCCAGGTGTGGCTAACGTGAGCTCCGCTAACAGCTTCACAAAAACTTGTGACACAGACTGAACTGAATGCAATTATAGACAGGTATGTTGTTGAGAACTTGCTCCTGTTATCAACAGCTGACTCAGACTCCTTCAGAGCACTCACTGGCTAAATATCGTGAAGAGCAGGTGCCGGTCCGCCATGCAGACATACATTTTCTAAATACAAATGTAGATGCCAAGTAGCTAAAATGACTGCCATGCTCAAAAGGGGGAAGACATAAAAGTAACGCAATAGTTACTTTTCTTGGTAACAAATTACTTTTATAGTGGAGTAATTCAGTTACTAACTCAGTTACTTTTTGGGAGAACTAACTTATAACTATAATTAATTACTTTTTTAAAGTAACGTGCCCAAGACTGATGATTACACAGTGCAATGACAAGATTCAATTGAGCTCTTTTCTCTGTCTTTAATTTTCGTCTTGAATTCCCCCAGAGCTACTAGATGTGTCAATTTCAAGTCCTTCTGCACATGGTTCCAGATAGACGGGTCAGAAAATGTAAAAGCTTTTTTGCCCTGTTCAGTTTTGACTCTCGGGAACTGCATCTGTATGATGTCCTGAGGCCATATCGGCTGAGGTTTCTACACATGTGTAAACACAAAGATGTAGGCAGAAGTCCAAGAATAGATTTATAAATAAAAGTCAGCCAGTGAGAGAGAATACAGACACATAAAGATGTACAATGTGCAGACGGCATATAAGGAACAGTGATGTACATGATAGCTGCAACCTGTAATAAAATGCACAGCACAGTGGTATACAGTGTCCAATTTCTTTAAAAACTGATCAGAAGCGTTCATAAAAAGCAGATCTCCATAATCCAACAAGGGTAAGAAAGTTGTGGTGATCAAATGTTTTATGACTTGCATTGAAAAACATGATTTATTTCTCAAAAAAGAAACCCAATTTCAATTTCAGCTTATAAACAAGTTTATCGATGTGCAGTTTAAAGGACAGGTTCTCATCAATTAGAATGTCTAAGTATTTATTTATTATGTGATTATTATTATCATGTTATTTAAGATGTGACCATTTCAATTTCAACCTAGGAAGGTGAGATGGAAGCTGCTTGCCATTTGAAAATAGCATGGTCTTTGATTTATCTGCATTCAGCACTAACTTGAGCCGAGTCAGACGGAACTGAACAGTGTCAAAGACTGACTGCAACAACAGTGATTTTAAAGCTGAGGAAGATGAACAATAAATAACTGTATCATCAGCATACAAATGGGACACAGCATCAGACAAATGATTACAAAGGAAAGAGGAAAAAGACCTGGCGGCCTGGACACACTGTGTTCTGTCTAATAAATAATTCGAAAACCAGTTTACTGCCTGGTTAGATAAGCCAATCTTGTGGAGTCTATCTGCCAGGGTGGCATGGTCGACTGTGTCAAATGTCTTTGACAAGTCTATAAAAAGAGCTGCACAATAGTTTTGGCTGTCTAGTGCCTCTATGATGTCGTTTACCACTTTAACAGTGGCAGTTATTGTAATGTGCTGTTTATGAAAACCTGACTGATATGACCAACTTTTCAAAATCTTTGGAGAGAACACACAATTTAGAGATTGGCCTATAGTTGTTAACTACAGAGGGATCACCACCTTTCAGCAAGGGAAGAACATAAGCAGACAGTGTTCATATTCTCGGAATTTTATTTTCAGTAAGAGTTAAATCAAAAAATATGACACAGAGGTTCTGCTATAAAGTCTGCAGCTGACCTCGAAACGGAAGGCTCGAGATTGTCAGGTCCGGCAGATTTACTTAGATCCAACTGCTGTAGAGCTCTGAAACCACGTGGCCCTCGTCTGATCTGGCAGCTCGTCCTGGTTTGGCCTCAGCTGCGTCAGAGCGCCACTTCTCCCCAGGTTCACCAGAGGAAACACCACTGCACAAAATGCTTTTCCTCCCAGCTGCTGCTCTGTGCTGTCTGTGTTCAGGTGAGTGTTTCCAGCCAATCAGGAGCCAACAAAGTCCACTGTCACACTGACCTTCATCTATCTGTCTGCTTCTCTACAGCGCTGGTTGCCATGGCAGCACAGCTGATTCAGGAGGATTTAACATTGACCAGGAGAGTTGATGGAGACGTCTCCTTCAGCTGTCGAGGAACTGACCAGTGTACCAGTAGCAATGTATACTGGTACCAGAAGAAAGACACAGAAACATTCACGAGGATTCTTCGTATTGACAAGAGCAGTTGTAACATAGGTTACAGGTTCGATCATCCTCAGATAAATGATTTTTCAGCTGTTAATAATCAGAACGCCTGTGAGTTGGAGATCCAGAAAGTTAAACTCCTTCATTCAGCCACCTACTACTGCTCCTGTTATAAATATGAAGCCCACAGTGAGAAATGATGCGAGCAGCCTGAACAAAAACCAACAGATGAACAGACGTCAAACAGTGTTTGTGACAGGAAGAGAGCAGTAAACCACAGCCCAGGTTCACATGTTTCACCTCCATCTCAGCCACAGTCACAAACACACTGAACTGAGGGATTTATTTCATATTCTATGTATTTATATTTTCATCAGATATTCCAGCAGGTTTATTGTTGTTTCACACAGAGAGGAAAAAGGAGACAAACACAAACACAATGAGAAAATAAAGAGGAAAATAATTCAATGACAAACTCAAACATAATCCAGATGAATCAGTAAAACAACAAACATACTTCAGAATATTTCAATAAAATGATATCAAACATAATCAAATATTTACAGCCCAACGTCCTGCTGCTGAATAAAGTCCATCCGTCCCTCACAACACTAATGTGCTCTGAATGAAAACACTTCCAGCAGCACTTGTTGTTTAACACCTTTCAGCACATTTCATCACATTTCACTTTAGGACATTTTAAAAGACAAATATTGGACACATGTTGATCCGTGTACTTTGCGGCCCTTCGATTTCCATTTTGAAGTCGAAAAACGGAAAACGACTCTGTAGCCCTTTCCAGGCTACCGTGAGTTCTGCTCGTACAGACCACACACAGTACCGGGTTTGACCCTCTTCTATTTAGGCTACTTAAGCCCACAAACACACTCAAGCAGACTTGGGAATCTAACGCGGCTCGTGTGTCTTGTACTGCTCTCCTGCTCCCATCCTGCTCTCGTCCTTCTGTCCGGGCGTCTCTCATGCCTCTCCCATCTGAGGTCCAGCTGCATTTAAAGGGAGTGAATGATGAGTAACTGGGTGCCAGCTCTGTCAATCAATCACCTGGCTCTGCTCTCCCGAGCGCTCTCCATCTCTCTCTCTCCTGCAGCCGTGCCCCGACCACCCTCATCTCCACAGACTTCATTTGCCTCGACCTTGTTCCTGCTTTACCACTGCCAGATTTGTTTGCCTTCGCTGATTGACCTCCCGTGTATCAAACTTGTTTCTAAGTAAAGACTTTTACTTTGCCTAACTCTGTGTCAGTCATGCTTTTGAGTCCACACCATTGTTGAACCCCAGTCATGATACTGTGCTCATGAATGGAAATTGTGAATAATGATAACAGCTATTCTTCATTTCAGATTTTGCCGTAGGCCTTTCTTTAACCTGTTCGCACCCACCTATTTTCAGTAACCTCACCTATTTAGCATACCCAAATGGAAAAGCTGATAACACAAGAACTACAAGTCCGAGATGGATGTATGATACGCCATTTGAAAGCTGACAACCTCTAGTTTCTGTGAATGTGTTTATTTAGCATGTACCATACACACAACCAAAATGACATCAGTTCAAACATGGCTCTAAAACATTTTTTTTGTCTTCGAAAATAATAGGTCATATTTGAATAACAATAACTAGGATGTGCTTTATGTAAGGCATATGGCAATATAGCACATACCTTCCTCATCTTGTCAACTACACCTGGGTGAAATTTTAGACTTCTAGGCCTACCCTTATGGGAGTTATGGAGGTTTTAGTTTGTGGTGTCACTGGCGTCCACGAACCTCTCCAAAATGTCTCCAAATGGCCAAATTGTGCCAAATGCTTTTACTCACTTCTGTGACACTGGAAACATTACTGAAGCATTCTGGTGACTATAAAACCTTTCTCCATGATTCAAAACATAATTTATTCACACATTCATTTGATGGGTGGTTGGAGGGGTTTCCACACGCTTCTAGGTGGCCATATTGAGATATTGTCATGTGACAAGACACTACAGAATAGTTACCATTATACAAAAATGACAGACTATACTGAACTGAATTTCAAACAAGGATTGTATTATCTATTAATACACTATTACTGTATGTATAACTGTGCCAATATCAACAAAATATTAGTGTTTGCCATCAAAGTCCCAAGCACTGCGTCGGTGAAAAACAGTCTGAAAAACTGCAGTGGACTGGTTGCCACTCTGGTCTCCTGCTGTGGTCCGGGCTGTCTCACCGGCATGAAGGCAACTTGAGCAGGCTCAACGTCATCATCCCCCACATCATGCCACTGTTGTTCCTCCGTGTGGGAGCTATGTGCTCTGGAGGATCCTCCTCTTCTGCCCCTCCCCCGGGCACGTCTGGCAGCACGGGAACGTCCAGCAGTTGGTGTAGAAGCTGCAGCTTCCCCTGAGCCAGAGGGGGCAGTGAAAGATGCAGCGGGGGAGGTAGCACTGGTGGATGCAGACGATCGTTGCCGCATCTGCCGACCACCTTCAGCAGGAGATGGGGTTTGGCGTCTGAGTGTCCTACTTTGAGGCTCCCAATCCACGTCACTGTCAGACTGTGACCTACAAAACACAATGCAATGCACAAATGTTACCAAATATAATGAAAAAATATATAAATGCATTTCAATGGGGTGTTATTATCATAGGAAACAAATAAACACGGATATGATATTATATATTACACAAAAACATCAGGGAAATAACTGTACATAAACAGAATAATTGAATTGGGGGAATATTCCCAGTGTCTGGTCAGTGAAAAAGATCTAGTTCAATTTGTTTACAAGCTTGAAAAAAAAAATCTAAATAAAAGGGAATTAGAGGATAGTCTGTCCCGGGGGGTGGGGGAAGAGAGAGACACGGACGGATGGACGCTCATCGCCGTCAGCCGGGGGACGGACGCTCGTCACCGTCACGCGCGGAGTATAGCGCCGCTGACCTAGCGGTATAGCGGTGTAGCGCCGCTGTTCCACCGTCTGGGGAGAACCCTGCTTAGGCGGGAGGCAAAAACGCTTGGGCGCCGCGCCTAAGCCGTATAATGGCAGGGAAAACCCTGACATTATAGAATAGGATTACAAGGATTACATAACTTTAGTTGAGTAGTTGAGTAGCTAGCTAGCTAGCTAGGCTTAGCAAGGCTAATTAGGCCCTGGGGCGCTAACCATTTAGCATCATTTATGACATGCTAATGTATACTGTACTGTTCACTGTAATCATAAAAAAACCCCACCCACTGACTTTCATTCAAATTTCACTCATGGCTAAATAGATAAATAAAACATGATCAAAGATAACGTTACTCACCGATCTAAGATGTCGTCAAGTCCCTGAGCGAACATCTCCTCTCTCTCAGAGTCATACTCACTGTCTTGACTCTCATCAGATGATGCTATAGTCCATTCCTGGTCATCTTCTCGGATATATTTGGATTTCTTCCTGGCTTTCGCCATTGTAAACTCTGAAAATGCCTACGAAGAAATGTAAATGTTTGCTGCGTCTCTTCACCGTGCGTCTGCTGCGTAAAGTCCGCCCACGAGTCGCCAGACGCACGGAAACCCCTCGGCTCTTAAATACCTGACCTGGGCACGCCTGCCCTCATTAGAAAGGTAAAATAATTGGCTAGAAGCCTGAGTTATTGACATGTCGATAGCCAATACGCTATTCCTATACTAAGGCAGCGAAAAACAGTAAACAAAGTATATTGGTCCTTCAAACAGGCAGCGCTCGATCTACTTCAGGGGCTCTGCTGGGGTGAAAACTGAACAGAAAAAGATGGGGACACTTTTATTTTGTAGCTAGCAAAGTGATGAAAACAAGCATACCCAACATCACCATACAGGAACTAGAAAACATTTCGGTGCGGCCGGTAAAGTATGAACTTTATATGCCGGACAAAGTTGGCAGACGGTAAACAAATGGACTTTACAGGACGATATTCACAAGCTGGAATAATTTTATGAAAAACCATTTTGATGCTTTTGATCAGTGGATTCTTACGGACAACTGGAATATAGATAATTGAGGAATGGACACATATTACGGCTTTATGGCCGCTTCAAAGGTAGGGAGTCGCCGTGTGTTTCTTGTGTCTCACGTTTACCATGCTGGTGAATATCAATGATTTATGGTTTGGTGCTCATGATTTCTGCAAAATCAACTGGATGAATGAATTGCGGAGATTCTCCTCTTTCTAACGACGTATAGTATGTCCATATTGATGAAAGTTGAAGCGGGATACGTCACTGCGCAGTGTAGACATACAGTCATTTATCTGAAATCGCCCGTCGGCGGGCGGGTGGGTGCGGAGAGGTTAATGACCTGAAGGAACTCTTTTCCATCAAAACACTTGATCTGATCCTGACAACAGCGTAGTCGTCCAGATCACATCCACAGAGCTGACTGATGATCTCTAGGCTTCGTCCGGTCATGAGGCGATCTCAAAGTTCTGAAGTCCTCATCATGTCTTTATATGAATATTCTGAGTTTATTACAGCCAGGAGGTTCAGTGAGATGTCCTGTGGTGAAATATCCTCAGCTCTGACTGACCACTTTGGTACGGAGCCCGTGAAGAGACATGGAGGAAAAACTAAAACTTAAACGTTTCTCATGCACACAAGAAACTTTCTGGTGTGTTCGATCACACTGACTGCTTCACGTGCTCAAATTATGCGTAACAGTCAGTTGAATCGTTTGAAAATGGAAGTTTGACAGGTGAACCCTATTTATTTATTAATTGAAGTGTAGTTACAGTGAACTCGGCCTGCATCATGATCAGGACTCACAATGAGGATATGGAGTGAAACGATTCTGTGAGAGCTGTCACTGACTTTATTTACAGGCTTTCATAAATCATACAATCCATATTCACAGGTGGTGACGATGATCCAGATGAGCTGACTGGAGAAGACAGAGTGTGTGTGCAGAGACTGAACTGTCTCCACTGCTCGGTGTGTGTCTGACAGCACAGTCGTGTCCACTGCAAAGCACCTACAATCAGTCAACCAGTCCTTTTATGTTTTTAGGTTTCTGATTTTGAAGGGAAATATTGGAAACAAGTTGTTTTCCCTTTTCAAGGTCAAAACGGAAATCGATTTGCCGCAAATTACACAAACCAGGCTGGTAACAAAGGATCTGGTACTAAAATATGTTTGGTGTTTAGATTTGATCAGCATCACATGTTCCACTACCTCGCTAACAGCTTTAGCAAAACATCACCTGCCCTGTGGAAGACTCCGGTCATACACAGTGATGCAGAGTGCAAAGGTCAGAGTGCGAGCAGACAGACAGGTACGTATGGAGCCACACTGGAGGCTGGAAAACAACCAGACTGGTGGAGCCGCTCTGCAGGACGACCCTGAAGGCCCGTGGTGCTGGTGGAGCAGCTCTAGAGGACTGGTGGAACCGCTGGTAAAGGAGGATCTTGTAGTTTCTGGGCTCATCAAAGGTGTTGGTGTGTAGTTTGATGATAAAAGAATTCTACGGAGGAAAGGCTGGGTGGAATGATAGAGCAATCTTTATTTAATCAACCTCAATGCCCGCATCTGAACCGGATAGCCACTACCTGGGGTTCTCAAATGTGTGACAAAGTTCTGCCCAATGCTTTGCCCTCTGCTCTGTCAGAAATCCTATCGCCTTCGATCTCGGACTTCTACAAAATACCACCCCCTCCTCTACTTCTGCAAGCCATTTTAAAAGTCTATTCACTTGCATCTTCCCACTTCTTCTAATTGGTCACTTTGGTGGATTGAGAGTCCATCTATCCAATAGCAGATGAAGAAGTTAACCTGCCTCCTTGTGTACATTATCTAACGTCGCTGATGTCACTCCTTGGAACTTACACCCTAAAATTGACAGGATCGTCTCTTCATGCTTATTTGGAAATGTATACCTTAAAGGCCCCCACACACCGCCCAGACGTCCAACTGCCTTATCCGACCACTCTCCGACCACTCCGTTGCCTTTTGTCTGACCCGTTCGGCAGAAAAGTTGCATTGAACACACCGCTTCGACGTGCTGCCTACTCCACAGTAGCGTGTACGTTCTGTGCTTGCGCGAGATGCAATAAGCGGGTGGCGCTTGTGTTGTGAGTTGTAAAGAGAGGCTTGTGCCCGCAACTCTCTTTACTTTCGATCAAAACGAAACTTAACTATTTCCGATAAAAACAGCTGCATACTAAACATGCAGAGAGGCATTACCAGACGAACAAGAATTAATTCGTCCAGAACGGACATAACAACTAGTCTCGTGCCAGTACTGCAAAACATGAAAACGGGGAATGACGGAACAGAGTACATAGAAAAACAAAGCGCAAACAGTATTCCGCCCCTCCCACACACCGCGCTGATTCGCCAGCACAACGTCTCCTCAGACTTCGCATACTCAGTCGGATCCGACAACGTCCGCGCAGCTCTGAAAGCTTCCGACGCAGCTGAACACACCAAACATATGTGTTCCCGATCTCGTCCGAGCCTCTCCAACCGCTTCAGACGTCCAACGGTTGGGCCGGTGTGTTCCTACCTTTAGTCAGCTCTGAACAACAGTTTTAGTGCTCCATACGAGCCTGTCCTCCAGCCAGTGACGGACTGGTAATCTGGAATTTGGGCAGATGCCAGAGGGGCAGCCAGCCCTCGTGGGCAGTTTGAGCCGGCCGACCAATCAGAAAGCAGCCCAAAGATCGTTTATCAAGGCCGACTTGGAAGCGTCAATTAAGTTCTTGTGCTAGATGAAAATTTCTCCAATTCCTTCATATTAGTTGTTATAGCAATCTAATCAGTATTTATATACCACAGACAAGTCCAATATCACAGTCATGGTTACCTATTACAGTCATGAACTTTTATGTCAGTCTGCATTGTTTTGTAGCGAAATGTCTGATTCAAATGTTCAAAAACGTGCATGGTTTGAAATAAAACAAATCTACCGGCTTTTTTTAATTTGATTATTTGTTTGCAAAATTAAGCAAAAAAAATGCCTTCTGGGAATTTCGAGACTGAATCGAGTAGACCGTCTGCGTGGTTGTTGAAAGTTGGAAGTTGGAAATTGACTAAGATTAAGCTTGCAAAAAAATAAATCGAAGCATCAATCGACACAAGGAGAAAAATAGAGAGAAATCTCAGAGAGCACTGTTGGCTGACGCTGAAAAATGCTGCAAACTGACTGATCCATTTCTAAAATCAAGTGCATCTTCAGCTAGCAGTATTAGTATCTGTTAGCAACACAGCTGAGCCAGCACACCAGGGAAAAGACAGGACAGTGAGGAATATGGGGCTATCAGCAGTGTGTGTTCTTTACGTGCGTCAAAAGTTGCGAAACTCTACAAGCTTTCACAACAGTGTGTCATGTTTCTGAACACCTCATCAAATCAGCTGCAGCATCAAGCCATGTGTGTCCCTTTAGGAAGATTTCAGTCTGGTTGAAAATGGCCCAGATGCTCTGATCAACTTCTGGAGATTCATGGTTTTCACTGAACAGGAAGGTGATGAAAAACTGTAATCTGAACTGTTAAAAGTAACTAAAGCTGCCAGACAAATGTAGTGAAGTAAAAAGTAAAGTATTTGCCTCTGGGTAGAAGCATAAAGTAACATCAAATGGAAATATTCCAGTAACAGGTGGACAGAGAATGCTGTCAGCACAGCTCTTACACACCTGGATCAGCCCAACATGTGTGTAAGAGTGCTGTTTGTGGACTTCAGCTCAGCATTCAACACGGTCATCCCCCTCAAACTGAGCAACCGGGGTTTAGACAGTTCACTGTGCACATGGATACTGGACTTTCTTAGCACCAGACCACAAAACGTCAGGATGGGAGGCCCCACATCATCCTCTGTCATCCTGAACACTGGCACACCACAGGGATGTGTCCTCAGCCCCCTCCTCACGCATGACTCCCTCATCCACCCCACCAACACCATCATCAAATTTGCTGATGGCACGACCGTAGTAGGACTGATAACAAATAACATCTAGTCAGCCTACAGGGAGGAGATTCAGCATCTGACAGAGTGGTGTTCAGACAATAACCTGGACTTAAACACCTTGAAAAACCAAAGAACTGATTGTGGATTTCTGGAAATATAAACACACAGAGCTCTCTGCCCTCTACATACATAGAGAGGAGGTAGAGAGCTTTAAGTTCATTGGGGTTCACATCTTGGCCGCACTCACCTGGACCACATGTCTCTCATCAGGTGGGGAAGGCCCAACAGAGACTTTACTTCCTCGGGAAGCTAAAGCACGCTCACCTCCCTCAACACCTGCTGACCAACTTGTATCGGGTAGCTTTAGAAATCCTCCTGATCTGCTGCTGCACGGTGTTTCTCCAGCTGCACAGGACAGGAAGGACCTGCAGCGGGTGGTGAAGGAAGCGGAGCATGTCATCGGTACGACACTACCCCCTCTCAGAGACATTTACACCCCTGCCCTCTGGGGTGATCCATCAGATCTGAAACAAGCAGACTGAAGAACAGTTTCATCCCACAGGCAGTGAAATGCACATTCCCAACACTGCATTAATATCTCCTCAACAGTTGAACTGTAAATAGTTGTATTAATTGCACATTATCAGGCCCAGTGCCACTGTCCTTTATTAGCTCTAACATGAGCTGGAGCTGGTGGAGCTGTCAGAGTCAGGAAAACAAGAGGTTACAGAACCACAGCCACAGGAGACTGATTCAGCACAGGAACTGGAGACAGCTGCAGCTCAGCTCAGACAGGTTGCTGCAGAACAGGAACAGAGGACGGCTGCAAGGCAGAGTAGGAGGCCGGCAGCTGGAGGTCTGGACGGGGATCAGGAAAGACCGCCGGTCCGGTTCTGGAGCCAGTCTGCTGACCTGCAGAGAAGGAAGCAGGAACAGGTGTCGACTGGGCCGCCGACTGAGGACCAGGAACTGGTGGACCTGCTGGTGGAGCTAGATAACAAGTCAGAATCAACAAAGTCAATGAATGAAGTTCATCCTCTGGGGACCAAGAATGTGTGTAGAAAATGTCATGTCAGTCCATCCATCCATCCTTTGGTCCAGGTCCAATCCATGTGGACTAAAGTAGTGGAGCGACAGACATTAGCATCCACAGAGCAACACTGCTAGTGTGTCTAAAAAGACAATAAAAGAAGAGACAGTCATGTTGATATGAACATTAGAGAAACACATCATGGAGCTGAAACATGATCCTGCTTCATCATTTGGACTCGTTCACCTCAGCCGACACGTTCAACAGCACACAGGTTTTTGTATTACTCTGTCTCACTGTGGGGGGATATGAATACCTCACCTTTCTCTCTGGAACTAAACTGTTTGTAACAGGTAAGAATAAAGCTTCATTTTCCTTCAGTTGTTTTATTGAACAAGTGTAAAATGTGTTTTAATGAGTTTCTGCTGCTTCAGGCTTTACATGTTAGTTTGTTCATAATTAGTAGAGAATTCTTGCAGCCGTGCAGCTATTGTTCCATAAAAAGGTTCATAACTCCTGAAAAGATGTTTAAATCTCACTGCACAGCTGAAGTTCTTCTTTATTTCTGCAGGAGATCAAACTGATTCATAGAGAAAAAGTTTGATATTGACAGTGTTACAAATATACAGTATTTGATCCTCTCAGTAATTCAGCACCATCTCTTATTTTTATAAAACAACATCATATATGATATTAAACATCATTTAATATATGTCAGTAAATGTATTTGATAAACATTTAACTTTAAATATGTTTTATAGGATCATTAATAATTCATTAATAAATGGTCAAATGTATTTGTATGATGTTACATATGTCTTATATATATGTATATATGAAAACACACACTGAATAACAATACATAGAAAATATGCAAATTATACTAAATTATGAAACACATATTTTTAAAAATGATGCAGTATGATATACAATGAAACATGAAAATATGTGTTTTTATTGATTGAATTTTATATAATTCATATATAATTATAAATATATTAATTAACAATTTAACATATAATTTAAACAAAAAAGAATAATGCCAAAGATAAATTCAAGTAAATGTATTAGCAGCGCATGATGGTAAATATTGTGTACGACATCATTATCAATGATTATATTATATTATATTATATTGTATTATATTACATTATATTATATCATATTATCAGATTTAATTTAATCATATGTGAAGTTACTGAAAAGAATCAATCAATTCTCACCTTTATTCATTTGATATTACAGAGCAGTTATTATTTGTATTTAACATATCTGAACGTTTCATTGTAATTGTGTATAAATTGTGTAAAAATAGTAAGAAAACAATTATGATATTATTGATGAACTGATTTGTTTTTCTGTAGCAACTGAGTTCAAGTACACGCTGGTAAATCTGTAATATGTTAGACATGTTGTAATAACTTCTAAAAGTATTTTATGTGACGGTAAATATACATTTTATCATAAAATATATATTAAAATAACATTTAAAAAGGTTTTGAATTTTGCCAAATACCTTTTTCATGATTTTATCATCTTTTATATCATTAAACCAACAAGGTTTTACCTACTTCTATATAAAATTACATATTTTTTCACATTACTAACATGAAGACATGTATTTGTAATTGTGTATTAAGTGTAAATATTCATGAAGAGCATGAAATTCAAGATGCATTTTGTTTAAATATATATAATATCTGGTGGATAATGTAAAAATTTAAATGTCAGCGCGTATTAAACTTGAGGGTAAATATGTCCTTTATTATAATCTGTCTTTTATCATGATACAGATGAAGATTTTCCATTGTATGAAAATATGATGTTATATTATTATTAGTAAGAGTCATAATAATGATGAATGTGCACATTGAAAGAAAGAAGTGCTGAACACATAATGTTGTTTGTCCCCATATAACATATGATGACATGACATGATGAGTGTGTTTGATGTGCAGGTGAATCCAGTCTATGTGTTGAACTTTGTGCTGTATTGATGAGTAGTTTAGTGATCAGAGTCCATGTAGTTTCCAGGATCACACTGAATGCAGTGCAGTGCTGGAAGCTGCTGTTGACTGTGTCAATGTGTGTCTGTGCTGCTTGTTGCTGCTGTCAAGCTTCAGATGAGCAGATAGTGAAGCCCGTGGTGAGCGTGTACCCAGCAGCATCCAGAGCCCACCTGGAGGGGAGGAGCTCCCTGCTGTGTGTGGCCTCAGCCATGTTTCCTCCTCTGGTCCGCTTCTCCTGGAAAAGACGAAAAGAAAATAAGGTGGAGTCGCTCCCTGCTGAGGGAGAGCAGCTGAAGCTCAGTGAGTCGGGATGTACCGCCACCATCTTGCTGCTTGATCGAGACACTCTCGACACGTATAAATACCGCTGCTCCGTCCAGCACGAGGGGGGCACAGTGGAGGCCCAAACAGAACAAGGTAATGAGTGTGATGTGCTGAAGAAAGAAAGAAAGAAAGAATCTTCTGACCTGGCCATGACTCTGACCTGCACTTGGGTTGCCGTGTTACGTGAGCACTGACTGTGCTGCACATTGAAAGTGGGGGACGGGTTACTGATGTGGATCTCAGGTCGGAGAGAGAGTGACAGGCCTGATAATAAAGCTTTGTTAGCTGCTGAGGATGTTTATGAATCATCTGAATGTCAAACCTGTTAACTTATCTGGTCTGAGCAACTAGAGTGTTTGACATTCACTAACTAATAATTAGACACATTGCCGGGCATGTGTAACTATTTAATTGAAGTACAACCTCTTTTACTTTCCTAATGCATAATCACAAGTAGGTAATAATGTGTCATGTTGACCTGCTGCTGTAAGTAGTAGTGTGCAGGCTGCAGCAGTTGTTTGTCCTTCTCTGTCTGCTGCAGCTACATGTTTCTGTTGTACAGTAATAATCAGGCTAATCGACTCTATAACTGTCCAGATAACCTCAGGAAAGTGTTGCAGAACCTGCTGGAGAAGAACCTTCTAATCTGCATCTACACCTGAAGCATCAGATAATTTAGAATAATGTGGTCTCTGATACACTGCTGTGTTATTATTTTTACTGTTGTTTTTTTTTATTATTATTGAATGTTACAGTTAAACCTTGTTACTAATTAAAAACAGATCTTAGTCAGATTAAATGAAGCTTATTTGTACAGTGCCTGCTTTATATGATGTAGAATGACACAACAGACTTCATGCAGTGGTGTAACAGTCTGGATGTACTGTATGTTTGAATACAGCTGCAGTTCAAACAACAAGCAGAAGCATCACCACCACATCCAGCAAGTTGCCCACCTCCACCGTAACGTGGCGTCAAGCAGGTGAGTTCTTCACGTACAAAGACAATCACTTACCAGAGCACCATTCTGAAGAAAGGCTCCACTATAAATATTCCTATATGTAGAATGAATCTAATGACTGTGTGTGCCGTGAAAGGTGAAATTTACTCTGTGTCTGTGTGTGTGTGTGTGTGTGTGTGTGTGTCAGTGTCCTTCCAGTCTCAGTGCAGGGTGAAGCTGCTCTGTGTGCTCTACACAGTGCTGATAGTGAAGAGTCTGGTGTACTGCTGTGGACTCTCTCTGCTGAGGATCCTCTGAAACAAGGGACCGTCCACCAACTGCTCACATGCTGACTGACTGTTTTCTGCTCGCCTTTTCTCACCATCAAATCTCGTCAGTTCGTCTCATTGATCACTTTGATCAGCACTCACAAATGTCAATGTTCATGTTTTGTGGTTGGTTGTAAAATGTATCTTTTGATGCACAGGTTAGATTCAGTCATCCTACATATATAAATACATATATACACATATATATCTGCAGTGACTGAGTATAAATTCTGTGCTATAGTGTTATTTTCATCCTCTAGTTTATTTCCACTTTGAATTGTGACTTGTATAATAATAGAACATGAAGCTGAATCATTAGCTGTCTGCTAGATATTTGATTGTTTTGGTATTTTTCTCTTCTTGTCTTTCTTTTTAATGCATTATGCAGAGTGTGGCAGCTTTGTTAAATTCTTTCAGTGTAACATTCTCAATAAAGTGTAAAATCACAGTGTGTGTTTTAGAAACAGTCTTGTTTTTATGGATTTCAGTTTGTCTTCAGAGCAAATCATCAGAAACAGAATCAACTTCATGGACCATGTATGTTGACGCCTACAAGTCATTTGACTCTGGTTGTAATTAGCTCTCAATATACTTTCACACAGCAGCAAGAACAAATGTAGAGGAAGATGTGAATATTAGCATACAGCTAAACAAGGACAACAAAGCTAAAGAAAGAGAAGCAAACAGAAACATATAGCTATTATATACAAGTCAGTAGGTGTGGCTGTGCCACCAGGTTCAGTGCTGAGCCCCTTTTATAATTGTGTCAGTGTGGATGTCAAACTCTACGCTGATGACACTGTTGTTTACACACATGAACAAACAGCAGAGCGAGCTGCTTTCAAGCTACAACTGCTATAAAATGATCACACAGCAGCTTCATCAGTGGCCTTCCAAGTTGGTGTCAGGCTGCAGAAACTGTCAGTAAACTGTCACCTTTACAGAATCAATCAAACAGTATCAACACATCTTTTATTTCAGCTTCTCAGCTCCCAGGTTTGTCTCCCAGGTGAATAAGACAGATGGAAGCTGAGACAGTGAGTACTGAGCGCTGTAACTGTTGTAACTGTCATTGTGTTGTTCATGTGAAAAAGTGCAGCTAACGGTGAGGAGGCTGCAGAGCAGAAACCCACACAGCCCGTCTGCTGCAGGAAAGGAAGTGCTGGTTGGCTCTCAACAGTTTTTTATGAGTCCTAATAACCACTGAGAACAGATTCATATCTGCTGCTGTACACACTCATCAACTCCTCTCCCTCTCTGGACTGCTTTGTCTTTTCTCTTGTTGTCTGGAAGCCTTTTTTCCACTGAGCCCTCCACCCACACAAAGTTGAACTGAGCCCAGAGACCAACAGTGACCCCCCACCTGGAGCTCACCTCCAAGAATATAATGAAGTACTACCTGTATTAGTATTTATTTTCCTTTAGTTCTATTCATTCAGAATATCAGACAAACAGCTGCGTCTTTATTTCATGTTTTCTGTAAATGTTTTTTTTAGATGAAGCTCCAGTGAAAGTTCAGTGAAGCTCATCACAGAACAACAAAAAAAACTTTTGTTCCTGTCTCCGTTCATAGTTCACTGTTATTTTATGAGTTAAGCTACTTTTTTTCCATGTCAGACTTTATGTTTCAACTCCTCACAGATTAAACCATCTTAGTTTAATTGTGTCTATTTCATTCCTGCTCAGTCAGTCAGCATTCTTTGGGGGAAACTTTGGGCTGTTTTTTATTTATTTGGTGGATTTTTCTTGCTGCTGTTCAGACGCCCCTCCATCACAAAATCTCCCTGTAGAGTCAAAGTGACAAAGACTTTGTGAGCAGACTCACTGATCACATATCATCTGCTGTCATAAACATGATCTTTACTTCATTCACTCGTCTCTCCTGATTGAAATCTGCTTTAAATGGAATAACAGCGTCAAACCAAAGGAGACAAATGTCAGTGTGTTCCTTTAAGAAGCTGAAGGAACAGTTATGATACATTTCATATTATCTGAAGGGATGTTTGTTCTGTTCTGTGTGTTCTAACTCTGAACACTTGGATCATTTTCACCATGAAACACTGTTGGAAGAATGACAACATGTTGCAGCTGTCTCAGCAGACAACACATGTGTGACATTACATGTGTCTTTACGCTGTTAGATCGCTGTCACACCAATAAATCAGCTCTTCCACCACGGCTGTGTGACACATTTCAAACTAAAGCTGATCACATGCTGGATTTCTGTGTTTGCTGCTGGTGCTGACATTAAACATCACAGAGAAACACCACCACCCTGTGGTCAGTCACGGGAAGTGCAGGGACATCCACGTGATGCTGATGACGGTCGCCATGACGACACCATGACGCTCCGCCCTCTTATTTTACTGGCAACAAACCCACAGTGACATCTAGTGGATAATAAACACACAGCAGTAAATGAGGAGTAATACTGGCATTATTGTTGGTACTACTTCTAAAAATACTTCAAATACTTTTTATACAGCAACTATAGTATGAAATATTATTACTATATTACTCTTCATAGAAATGAAATGATTCAGTGAAATGACAGAAATGTAAGGGGACGTTTAGGGCTTCAAATCACAGTGGAGGAGTTTTGTGGATTTGTCCTTTTGTCTTTTCATCACAGCTGTTCAACAACAGATAACAGTCTGTGCTACTAAATTCACCACCAACCTGAATGTGTTGCTGCTCACATGAATGTGGGTTTCTATTTCTATCACACGGCAGCTTCAGCCGAGCCGTCGATCGGCAGCGGCGGCCTTATCTGTGAGCCGCAGGGGCTGATGGGAGCTCTGAGGACCTGTTAGAAACCACGTGGCCCTCGTCTGATCTGGCAGCTCGTCCTGGTTTGGCCTCAGCTGCGTCAGAGCGCCACTTCTCCCCAGGTTCACCAGAGGAAACACCACTGCACAAAATGCTTTTCCTCCCAGCTGCTGCTCTGTGCTGTCTGTGTTCAGGTGAGTGTTTCCAGCCAATCAGGAGCCAACAAAGTCCACCTGGAACAAACACTGTCACACTGACCTTCATCTATCTGTCTGCTTCTCTACAGCGCTGGTTGCCATGGCAGCACAGCTGATTCAGGAGGATTTAACATTGACCAGGAGAGTTGGTGGAGACGTCTCCTTCAGCTGTCGAGGAACTGACCAGTGTTCCAGCAGCGATGTATACTGGTACCAGAAGAAAGACACAGAAACATTCATAAGGATTCTTCGTATTGACAAGAACAGATGTAACATAGGTTACAGGTACAATCATCCTCAGAAAAATGATTTTTCAGCTGTTAATAATCAGAACAGCTGTGAGTTGGAGATCCAGAAAGTTAAACTCCTTCATTCAGCCACCTACTACTGCTCCTGTTGGAAGAGAGATCCCCACAGTGAGAAATGATGCGAGCAGCCTGAACAAAAACCAACAGATGAACAGACGTCAAACAGTGTTTGTGACAGGAAGAGAGCAGTAAACCACAGCCCAGGTTCACATGTTTCACCTCCATCTCAGCCACAGTCACAAACACACTGAACTGAGGGATTTATTTCATATTCTATTTATTTATATTTTCATCAGATATTCCAGCAGGTTTATTGTTGTTTCACACAGAGAGGAAAAAGGAGACAAACACAAACACAATGAGAAAATAAAGAGGAAAATAATTCAATGACAAACTCAAACATAATCCAGATGAATCAGTAAAACAACAAACATACTTCAGAATATTTCAATAAAATGATATCAAACATCATCAAATATTTACAGCCCAACGTCCTGCTGCTGAATAAAGTCCATCCGTCCCTCACAACACTAATGTGCTCTGAATGAAAACACTTCCAGCAGCACTTGCTGTTTAACACCTTTCAGCACATTTCATCACATTTCACTTTAGGACATTTTAAAAGACAAATATTGGACATATGTCGGTCCGTGTACTTTACGGCCCTTCGATTTCCATTTTGAAGTTTAAAAACGGAAAACGACTCTGTAGCCCTTTCCAGGCTACCGTGAGTTCTGCTCGTACAAACCACACACAGTACCGGGTTTGAGCCTCTTCTATTTAGGCTACTTAAGCCCACAAACACACTCAAGCAGACTTGGGAATCTAACGCGGCTCGTGTGTCTTGTACTGCTCTCCTGCTCCCATCCTGCTCTCGTCCTCCTGTCCGGCGACTCTCATGCCTCTCCCATCTGAGGTCCAGCTGCATTTAAAGGGAGTGAATGATGAGTAACTGGGTGCCAGCTCTGTCAATCAATCACCTGGCTCTGCTCTCCCGAGCGCTCTCCATCTCTCTCTCTCCTGCAGCCGTGCCCCGACCACCCTCATCTCCACAGACTTCATTTGCCTCGACCTTGTTCCTGCTTTACCACTGCCAGATTTGTTTGCCTTCGCTGATTGACCTCCCATGTATCAAACTTGTTTCTAAGTAAAGACTTTTACTTTGCCTAACTCTGTGTCAGTCATGCTTCTGAGTCCACACCATTGTTGAACCCCAGTCATGATACTGTGCTCATGAATGGAAATTGTGAATAATGATAACAGCTATTCTTCATTTCAGATTTTGCCGTAGGCCTTTCTTTAATGACCTGAAGGAACTCTTTACCATCAAAACACTTGATCTGATCCTGACAACAGCGTAGTCGTCCAGATCACATCCACAGAGCTGACTGGTGATTTCTAGGCTACGTCCGGTCATGAGGCGATCTCAAAGTTCTGAAGTCCTCATCATGTCTTTATATGAATATTCTGAGTTTATTACAGCCAGGAGGTTCAGTGAGATGTCCTGTGGTGAAATATCCTCAGCTCTGACTGACCACTTTGGTACGGAGCCCGTGAAGAGACATGGAGGAAAAACTAAAACTTAAACGTTTCTCATGCGCACAAGAAACTTTCTGGTGTGTTCGATCACACTGACTGCTTCACGTGCTCAAAGTATGCGTAACAGTCAGTTGAATCCCTCAACCTGAGATATTGTTTGAAAATGGAAGTTTGACAGGTGAACCCTATTTATTTATTAATTGAAGTGTAGTTACAGTGAACTCGGCCTGCATCATGATCAGGACTCACAATGAGGATATGTAGTGAAACGATTCTGTGAGAGCTGTCACTGACTTTATTTACAGCCTTTCATAAATCATAAAATCCATATTCACAGGTGGTGACGATGATCCAGATGAGCTGACTGGAGAAGACAGAGTGTGTGTGCAGAGACTGAACTGTCTCCAGTGCTCGGTGTGTGTCTGACAGCACAGTCGTGTCCACTGCAAAGCACCTACAATCAGTCAACCAGTCATTTTTCATTTTTAGGTTTCTGATTTTGAAGGGAAATATGGAAAACAAGTTGTTTTCCCTTTTCGAGGTCAAAACAGAAATCGAAAAACCAGGCTGGTAACAAAGGATCTGGTACTAAAATATGTTTTTTGTTTAGATTTGATCAGCATCACATGTTCCATTAGCTCGCTAACAGCTTTAGCAAAACATCACCTGCCCTGTGGAAGACTCCGGTCATACACAGTGATGCAGAGTGCAAAGGTCAGAGTGCGAGCAGACAGACAGGTTCATATGGAGCCACACTGGAGGCTGGAAAACAACCAGACTGGTGGAGCCGCTCTGCAGGACGACCCTGAAGGCCCGTGGTGCTGGTGGAGCAGCTCTAGAGGACTGGTGGGACCGCTGGTAAAGGAGGATCTTGTAGTTTGTGGGCTCATCAAGGTGTTGGTGTGTAGTTTGATGATAAAAGAATTCTGCGGAGGCAAGGCTGGGTGCAATGATAGCGCAATCTTTATTTAATCAGACCTCAATGCCCGCATCTGAACTGGATAGCCACTACCTGGGGTTCTCAAATGTGTGACAAAGTTCTGCCCAATGCTTTGCCCTCTGCTCTATCAGAAATCCTATCGCCTTCGATCTCGGATTCTACAAAATACCACCCCCTCCTCTACTTCTGCAAGCCATTTTTAAAGTCTATTCACTTGCATCTTCCCACTTCTTCTAATTGGTCACTTTGGTGGATTGAGAGTCCATCTATCCAATAGCAGATGGAGAAGTTAACCTGCCTCCTTCTGTACATTATCTAAAGTTGCTGATGTCACTCCTTGGAACTTACAGCCTAAAATTGACAGGATCGTCTCTTCATGCTTATATGGAAATGTATACCTTAAAGACCCCCACACACCGCCCAGACGTCCAACTGCCTTATCCGACCACTCTCCGACCACTCCGTTGCCTCTTGTCTGACCCGTTCGTCAGAAAAATTGCATTGAACACACCGCTTCGACGTACTGCCTACTCCACAGTAGCGTGTACGTTCTGCGCTTGCGCGAGATGCAATAAGCGGGTGGCGCTTGTGTTGTGAGTTGTAAACGAGAGGTTTGTGCCCGCAACTCTATTTACTTTCGATCAAAACGAAACTTAACTATTTCCGATAAAAACAGCTGCATACTAAACATGCAGAGAGGCATTACCAGACGAACAAGAATTAATTCGTCCAGAACGGACATAACAACTAGTCTCGTGCCAGTACTGCAAAACATGAAAACGGGGAATGACGGAACAGAGTACATAGAAAAACAAAGCGCAAACAGTATTCCGCCCCTCCCACACACCGCGCTGATTCGCCAGCACGCCAATCAGAACGGCCATTCAGCTGGCACACAACCAATCAGAGAATCCAATGGCTCAGACGTCCGACGGCCCTCCTCCTCACACCACATGCTCAGTCGGATCCGACAACGTCCGCGCGGCTCCGAAAGCTTCCGACGCAGCTGAACACACCAAACATATGTGTTCCCGACCTCGTCCGAGCCTCTCCAACCGCTTCAGACGTCCAACGGTTGGGCCGGTGTGTTCCTACCTTTAGTCAGCTCTGAACAACAGTTTTAGTGCTCCATACGAACCTGTCCTCCAGCCAGTGACGGACTGGTAATCTGGAATTTGGGCAGATGCCAGAGGGGCAGCCAGCCATCGTGGGCAGTTTGAGCCGGCCGACCAATCAGAAAGCAGCCCAAAGATCGTTTATCAAGGCCGACTTGGAAGCGTCAGTTAAGTTCTTGTGCTGGATGAAAATTTCTCCAATTCCTTCATATTAGCTGTTGAAGCAATCTAATCAGTATTTATATACCACAGACAAGTCCAATATCACAGTCATGGTTACCTATTACAGTCATGAACTTTTATATCAGTCTGCATTGTTTTGTAGCGAAATGTCTGATTCAAATGTTCAAAAACGTGCATGGTTTGAAATAAAAAAAATCTACCGGCTTTTTTTTATTTGATTATTTGTTCGCAAAATTAAGCAATGCCTTCTGGGAATTTCGAGACTGAATCGAGTAGACCGTCTGCGTGGTTGTTGAAAGTTGGAAGTTGGAAATTGACTAAGATTAAGCTTGCAAAAAAATAAATCGAGGCATCAATCGACACAAGGAGAAAAATAGAGAGAAATCTCAGAGAGCACTGTTGGCTGACGCTGAAAAATGCTGCAAACTGACTAATCCATTTTTAAAATCAAGTGCATCTTCAGCTAGCAGTATTAGTATCTGTTAGCAACACAGCTGAGCCAGCACACCGGGGAGAAAGACAGGACAGTGAGGAATATGGGGCTTTCAGCAGTGTGTGTTCTTTACGTGCGTCAAAAGTTGCGAAACTCTACAAGCTTTCACAACAGTGTGTCAGGTTTCTGAACACCTCATCAAATCAGCTGCAGCATCAAGCCATGTGTGTCCCTTTAGGAAGATTTCAGTCTGGTTGAAAATGGCCCAGATGCTCTGATCAACTTCTGGAGATTCATGGTTTTCACTGAACAGGAAGGTGATGAAAAACTGTAATCTGAACTGTTAAAAGTAACTAAAGCTGCCAGACAAATGTAGTGAAGTAAAAAGTAAAGTATTTGCCTCTGGGTAGAAGCATAAAGTAACATCAAATGGAAATATTCCAGTAACAGGTGGACAGAGAATGCTGTCAGCACAGCTCTTACACACCTGGATCAGCCCAACATGTGTGTAAGAGTGCTGTTTGTGGACTTCAGCTCAGCATTCAACACGGTCATCCCCCTCAAACTGAGCAACCGGGGTTTAGACAGTTCACTGTGCACATGGATACTGGATTTTGTTAGCACCAGACCACAAAACGTCAGGATGGGAGGCCCCACATCATCCTCTGTCATCCTGAACACTGGCACACCACAGGGATGTGTCCTCAGCCCCCTCCTCACGCATGACTCCCTCATCCACCCCACCAACACCATCATCAAATTTGCTGATGGCACGACCGTAGTAGGACTGATAACAAATAACATCTAGTCAGCCTACAGGGAGGAGATTCAGCATCTGACAGAGTGGTGTTCAGACAAGAACCTAGACATGAACACCTTGAAAAACCAAAGAACTGATTGTGGATTTCTGGAAATCTAAACACACAGAGCTCTCTGCCCTCTACATACATAGAGAGGAGGTAGAGAGCTTTAAGTTCATTGGGGTTCACATCTTGGCCGCAGTTACATGGACCACACACGTCTCTCATCAGGTGGGGAAGGCCCAACAGAAACTTTACTTCCTCAGGAAGCTAAAGCACGCTCACCTCCCTCAACACCTGCTGACCAACTTGTATCGGGTAGCGTTAGAAATCCTCCTGACCTGCTGCTGCACGGTGTTTCACCAGCTGCACAGCACAGGACAGGAAGGACCTGCAGCGGGTGGTGAAGGAAGCGGAGCATGTCATCGGGACGACACCACCCCCTCTCAGAGACATTTACACCCCTGCCCTCTGGGGTGATCCATCAGATCTGAAACAAGCAGACTGAAGAACAATTTCTTCCCACAGGCAGTGAAATGCACATTCCAAACACTGCATTACATCTCATCAACAGTTGAACTGTAAATAGTTTTATTAATTGCACATTATGAGGGGAGGCTGTAGCTCAGTGGGTAGAGCTGAGGACTAGTGACCTCAGTTACTACCATCAGTAAGGGTCACTGGTTCGAATCCCTGGCTCCCCGCACCGGGACTGAGCTACATGCCGAAGCATCCTTGAGCAAGATGCTGAACCCCAACACTGCTCCTGATGTGCAGTTGGCACCTTCGTGGCAGCCACTGCCATCAGTAAGGGCCCTGCGATGAGCTGGCTACTCATCCAGGGAGTACCCTGGCCTTCGCCCATAGTGTCACTGGATTTGGCCCCAGTACCCCCGCTCCACCTTGAAAAGGTGGTATAAAAGCAGTAACATCACCCGCGGCCTTCATGGATAAAGCGGAAGAAGATGAAACGAAACGAAAACATTATCAGGCACATTAACATGTAGTTACCTTTACATCTAAAGGTGTCTTGAGGGTGAACCCATGAATGTCGACCCATCTGTATAATGTTCATCCAAACTGTACAAATAGTTCACTGCAACATGACAATATCATGCCTTCATTTACCTGAGTCACCTTAGACATCATCACAACATCATCACAACAGTTGCCCCCCTGCCACTGGAGCTGGTGGAGCTGTCAGAGTCAGGAAAACAAGAGGTTACAGAACCACAGCCACAGGAGACTGATTCAGCACAGGAACTGGAGACAGCTGCAGCTCAGCTCAGACAGGTTGCTGCAGAACAGGAACAGAGGACTGCTGCAAGGCAGAGCAGGAGGCCGGCAGCTGGAGGTCTGGACGGGGATCAGGAAAGACCGCCGGTCCGGCTCTGGAGCCAGTCTGCTGACCTGCAGACAAGGAAGCAGGAACAGGTGTCGACTGGGCCACCGACTGAGGACCAGGAACTGGTGGACCTGCTGGTGGAGCTAGATAACAAGTCAGAATCAACAAAGTCAATGAATGAAGTTCATCCTCTGGGGACCAAGAATGTGTGTAGAAAATGTCATGTCAGTCCATCCATCCGTCCTTTGGTCCAGGTCCAATCCATGTGGACTAAAGTAGTGGAGCGACAGACATTAGCATCCACAGAGCAACACTGCTAGTGTGTCTAAAAAGACAATAAAAGAAGAGACAGTCATGTTGATATGAACATTAGAGAAACACATCATGGAGCTGAAACATGATCCTGCTTCATCATTTGGACTCGTTCACCTCAGCCGACACGTTCAACAGCACACAGGTTTTTGTATAAGTCTTTCTCACTGTGGGAGGATACTACTACATCTTTGGCTCTGGAACTAAACTGGTTGTAACAGGTAAAAATAAAGCTTCACTTTCCTTCAGTTGTTTTATTGAACAAGTGTAAAATGTGTTTTTAATGAGTTTCTGCTGCTTCAGGCTTTACATGTTAGTTTGTTCATAATTAGTAGAGAATTCTTGCAGCCGTGCAGCTATTGTTCCATAAAAAGGTTCATAACTCCTGAAAAGATGTTTAAATCTCACTGCACAGCTGAAGTTCTTCTTTATTTCTGCAGGAGATCAAACTGATTCATAGAGAAAAAGTTTGATATTGACAATGTTACAAATATACAGTATTTGATCCTCTCAGTAATTCAGCACCATCTCTTGTTTTTATAAAGCAACATCATATATGATATCAAACATCATTTAATATATGTCAGTAAATGTATTTGATAAACATTTAACTTTATGTTTTATAGGATCATTAATAATTCATTAATAAGTGGTCAAATGTATTTGTATGATGTTACATATGTCTTATATATATATGTATATATGAAAACACACACTGAATAACAATACATATAAAATATGCAAATTATACTAAATTATGAAACACATATTTTTAAAAATGATGCAGTATGATATACAATGAAACATGAAAATATGTTTTTTTATTGATTGAATTTTAAATAATTCATATATAATGATAAATATATTAATTAACAATTTAACATATAATTTAAACAAAAAAGAATAATGCCAAAGATAAATTCAAGTAAATGTATTAGCAGCGCATGATGGTAAATATTGTGTACGACATACTGTTTTCATTATCAATGATTATATCATATCATATTATATTGTATTATATTACATTATATTATATTATATTATCAGATTTAATTTAATCATATGTGAAGTTACTGAAAAGAATCAATCAATTCTCACCTTTATTCATTTGATATTACAGAGCAGTTATTATTTGTATTTAACATATCTGAACGTTTCATTGTACTTGTGTATAAATTGTGTAAAAATAGTAAGAAAACAATTATGATATTATTGATGAACTGATTTGTTTTTCTGTAGCAACTGAGTTCAAGTACACGCTGGTAAATCTGTAATATGTTAGACATGTTGTAATAACTTCTAAAAGTATTTTATGTGACGGTAAATATACAATTTATCATAAAATATATATTAAAATAACATTTAAAAAGGTTTTGAATTTTGCCAAATACCTTTTTCATGATTATATCATCTTTTATATCATTAAACCAACAAGGTTTTACCTACTTCTATATAAAATTACATATTTTTTCACATTACTAACATGAAGACATGTATTTGTAATTGTGTATTAAGTGTAAATATTCATGAACAACATGAAATTCAAGATGCATTTTGTTTAAAAATATATATAATATGTGGTGGATATTGTAAACATTAAAACGTCAGCGCGTATTAAACTTGAGGGTAAATATGTCCTTTATTATAATCTGTCTTTTATCATGATACAGATGAAGATTTCCCATTGTATGAAAATATGATGTTATATTATTATTAGTAAGAGTCATAATAATGATGAATGTGCACATTGAAAGAAAGAAGTGCTGAACACATAATGTTGTTTGTCCCCATATAACATATGATGACATGACATGATGAGTGTGTTTGATGTGCAGGTGAATCCAGTCTATGTGTTGAACTTTGTGCTGTATTGATGAGTAGTTTAGTGATCAGAGTCCATGTAGTTTCCAGGATCACACTGAATGCAGTGCAGTGCTGGAAGCTGCTGTTGACTGTGTCAATGTGTGTCTGTGCTGCTTGTTGCTGCTGTCAAGCTTCAGATGAGCAGGTAGTGAAGCCCGTGGTGAGCGTGTACCCAGCAGCATCCAGAGCCCACCTGGAGGGGAGGAGCTCCCTGCTGTGTGTGGCCTCAGACATGTTTCCTCCTCTGGTCCGCTTCTCCTGGAAAAGACGAAAGGAAAATAAGGTGGAGTTGCTCCCTGCTGAGGGAGAGCAGCTGAAGCTCAGTGAGTCGGAATGTACCACCACCATCTTGCCTCTTGATCGGGACGCTCTCGACACGTATAAATACCGCTGCTCCGTCCAGCACGAGGGGGGCACAGTGGAGGCCCAAGCAGAACAAGGTAATGAGTGTGTTGTGCTGAAGAAAGAAAAATAATCTTCTGACCTGGCCATGACTCCGACCTGCACTTGGGTTGCCGTGTTATGTGAGCACTGACTGTGCTGCACATTGAAATTGGAGGACGGGTTACTGATGTGGATCTCAGGTCAGAGAGAGAGTGACAGGCCTGATAATAAAGCTTTGTTAGCTGCTGAGGATGTTTATGAATCATCTGAATGTCAAACCTGTTAACTTATCTGGTCTGAGTAACTAGAGTGTTTGACATTCACTGACTAATAATTAGACACATTGTCGGGCATGTGTAACTATTTAATTTAAGTACAACCTCTTTTACTTTCCTAATGCATAAGCACAAGTAGGTAATAATGTGTCATGTTGACCCACTGCTGTAAGTAGTAGTGTGCAGGCTGCAGCAGTTGTTTGTCCTTCTCTGTCTGCTGCAGCTACATGTTTCTGTTGTACAGTAATATTCAGGCTAATCGACTCTATAACTGTCCAGATAACCTCAGGAAAGTGTTGCAGAAGCTGCTGGAGAAGAACCTTCTAATCTGCATCTACACCTGAAGCATCAGATAATTTAGAATAATGTGGTCTCTGATACACTGCTGTGTTATTATTATTTTTACTGTTGTTGTTTTTATTATCACTGAATGTCACAGTTAAACCTTGTTACTAATTAAAAACAGATCTTAGTCAGATTAAATGAAGCTTATTTGTACAGTGCCTGCTTTATATGAAGTAGAATGACACAACAGACTTCATGCAGTGGTGTAACAGTCTGGATTTACTGTATGTTTGAATATAGCTGCAGTTCAAACAACAAGCAGCAGCATCACATCCAGCGCACCACCTACCTCCATCGTAACTCAGCCCGAAGCAGGTGAGTTCTGTTAAATATTTTACTGTGTTCTTTGTCTGCGTAAAACCATTAAAAGATTCACAGAATGTAAATAATTCTCGAGGGGGGCACAGTGGAGGGCCATCTCTGTACGCAACGGACAAGGAAGAAAACCAAAATTGGAGGGCCGTGATGTTCAGGCCTCAGACGGCACGGCATTAAAAACAGATACAATACTGTGCCGGAAATCGTCACGTCTCTGATCCACTGCTATGTTGTCATTATTATTGTCTTTATTATTATTATTGTTATTATTATTATTATTATGACTAAATGTCAAAGTTAAACCTTGTTACTAATTAAAAACAGGACTTAGATTAAATGAAAATGAAGCTTATTTGTACAGTGCCTACTTTATATGAAGTAGAATGACACAACAGACTTCATGCAGTGGTGTAACAGTCTGGATGTACTGTATGTTTGAATACAGCTGCAGTTCAAACAACAAGCAGCAGCATCACATCCAGCGCACCACCTACCTCCATCGTAACACAGCCCGAAGCAGGTGAGTTCTGTTAAATATTTTACTGTGTTCTTTGTCTACATAAAACCATTAAAAGATTCACAGAATGTAAATAAATCTCTGTACGCAAGGGACAAGGAAGTAAACCAAAATTGGAGGGCCGTGATGTTCAGGCCTCGGACGGCACGGCATTAAAAACAGATACAATACTGTGGTGGAAACCGTTACGTCTCTTATCCACTGCTATGTTGTCATTATTATCATCATTATTATTATTATTGTTATTATTATTATTACTGAATGTCACAGTTAAACCTTGTTACTAATAAAAACAGGTCTTAGTCAGATTAAATGTAGTGCCTACTTTATATGAAGTAGAGTGACACAACAGACTTCATGCAGTGGTGTAACAGTCTGGATGTACTGTATGTTTGAATACAGCTGCAGTTCAAACAACAAGCAGAAGCATCACCACCACATCCAGCAAAACGCAGCCTGAAGCAGATGAGTTCTTCATGTACAAAGACAATCACTTACCAGAGCACCATTCTGATGAAAACTTTACTCTGTCTGTCTGTGTGTGTGTGTGTGTGTGTGTGTGTGTGTGTGTCAGTGTCCTTCCAGTCTCAGTGCAGGGTGAAGCTGCTCTGTGTGCTCTACACAGTGCTGATAGTGAAGAGTCTGGTGTACTGCTGTGGACTCTCTCTGCTGAGGATCCTCTGAAACAAGGGACCGTCCACCAACTGCTCACATGCTGACTGACTGTTTTCTGCTCGCCTTTTCTCACCATCAAATCTCATCAGTTCGTCTCATTGATCACTTTGATCAGCACTCACAAATGTCAATGTTCATGTTTTGTGGTTGGTTGTAAAATGTATCTTTTGATGCACAGGTTAGATTCAGTCATCCTACATATATAAATACATATATACACATATATATCTGCAGTGACTGAGTATAAATTCTGTGCTATAGTGTTATTTTCATCCTCTAGTTTATTTCCACTTTGAATTGTGACTTGTATAATAATAGAACATGAAGCTGAATCATTAGCTGTCTGCTAGATATTTGATTGTTTTAGTATTTTTCTCTTCTTGTCTTTCTTTTTCATACATCATGCAGAGTGTGGCAGCTTTGTTCAATTCTTTCAGTGTAACATTCTCAATAAAGTGAAAAATCACAGTGTGTGTTTTAGAAACAGTCTTGTTTTCATGGATTTCAGTTTGTCTTCAGAGCAAATCATCAGAAACAGAATCAACTTCATGGACCATGTATGTTGACGCCTACAAGTCATTTGACTCTGGTTGTAATTAGCTCTCAATATACTTTCACACAGCAGCAAGAACAAATGTAGAGGAAGATGTGAATATTAGCATACAGCTAAACAAGGACAACAAAGCTAAAGAAAGAGAAGCAAACAGAAACATATAGCTATTATATACAAGTCAGTAGGTGTGGCTGTGCCACCAGGTTCAGTGCTGAGCCCCTTTTATAATTGTGTCAGTGTGGATGTCAAACTCTACGCTGATGACACTGTTGTTTACACACATGAACAAACAGCAGAGCGAGCTGCTTTCAAGCTACAACTGCTATAAAATGATCACACAGCACCTTCATCAGTCGCCTTCCAAGTTGGTGTCAGGCTGCAGAAACTGTCAGTAAACTGTCACCTTTACAGAATCAATCAAACAGTATCAACACATCTTTTATTTCAGCTTCTCAGCTCCCAGGTTTGTCTCCCAGGTGAATAAGACAGATGGAAGCTGAGACAGTGAGTACTGAGCGCTGTAACTGTTGTAACTGTCATTGTGTTGTTCATGTGAAAAAGTGCAGCTAACGGTGAGGAGGCTGCAGAGCAGAAACCCACACAGCCCGTCTGCTGCAGGAAAGGAAGTGCTGGTTGGCTCTCAACAGTTTTTTATGAGTCCTAATAACCACTGAGAACAGATTCATATCTGCTGCTGTACACACTCATCAACTCCTCTCCCTCTCTGGACTGCTTTGTCTTTTCTCTTGTTGTCTGGAAGCCTTTTTTCCACTGAGCCCTCCACCCACACAAAGTTGAACTGAGCCCAGAGACCAACAGTGACCCCCCACCTGGAGCTCACGTTCATGGACTTTATTTATGGTGATTTCCGCCATCACAGTTTCACTTTACAGTTCACACTTGGTGTAGATGAGAGCCAACAAGTCCTCATAGAAAACTAACAAAAGGCTTCTTAGTCAGCGTCCTCCACAACAACACATGTGAGTGTTTTCTGACGCCTCAGTGGTTCATGTCACTGAGGGTGTGTCTGTTACACTCTCTGGTTGGAGGAGCTCGTTCATGCAAACAGATTCTTGTTCATGTTCAGAACCTCAAAGAGCTTTTTGATCAAATAGTCCAAGAAGTGAGGAGCTCCAGGAGCTCGACTCAGGAACTAAATCAGGAGCTTTAGTCTGTTCCTGTCAGCATTTTCACAGCACAAACAACTGTCAAATAAAGGGTTTAAACACAGACGCTGAGCTGTGATGTCATTATTTACAGTCAGTTATTACTGATGAGTTTTCCTGTTTGTTACAGTCGAGCAAACTGAGAGAGGTCAACCTAACAAACACAGACAGGAAGCTGAAAGAAATGAGACTGAAGACTAAAATCAACTCCACTGTTCAACTTGAGAACAAAATGTTCTGAGATGATTCAGGTTACTATAGCAACACCATGTGACAGTGTTTTTATATGTCTCACTTACATTTCCATGTTTTTATATGTACATGAATAAATATGATATTTAGATCAAATATTCAGTTTGAATGAAGAATGGTTTGATTTGTGTTCACCACCTGTTCACAACATTAGAAAATATTTCCTCCACACAGGAAATGACACCACCTTCAATGTTTAGTGAGGTTACTCTGCAGAATCATTTATAAATGTTCTGTGTTCATGTTACGTGTCCCAGGATTGGTACTGAAGTAACACAAGAGATGTCTGTAAAATACAGATAAAGATCAGCAGCAGTGAAGACACATGTTAACCGTTCGGTACGGCAAAAGATCCCCTGAAACAACCTGGGGCACAATAGTTCCTGTGTCCCACCTGTATGCTGCTCACGTTCTCCACACATATTTGTCACACATTAAAAATAAAATAAATTAGTGGGTTATCGCAATTTTAACTTTCACTTTCGTATTTGGAGCAGTTTGCATAGTGATCAGATCTAAAATGGTGTCTTCCAATTTCACTGGTAAAACAAAAATGGACTGTGAAAATCAGCAATTCAAGAAGATTGGACCAAAATTTGCATTAATTCTCCCTCCAACCAGCACGAGACCCATGTGCTTACAGTGAAACTCTCGCCAAAAAGCAACCAGGGCTTTATTTGTGATTGAATATGTGTCAAACCTTCATGTAAACGCATAATTACGACGAAAGAGGCACTTTCAAGATTTACCGTAGTTTCATTCTGGGCAAGCTAATTTTCAGTGGGATGCAGGGGCACTCTGGCCCAAGCATCAAAATCTCTATTTTTAAAACAGTAAGAAGACTCGACACAACATGAAACTTTGCTCGTAGTATCACCAGGGTCTCTACACATGAACACGAGCACTGTGAACATTCCTTGTGTACACAGAGTTTACTAAAAATAACTTTTTGAACAACTCACGTTAGCAGTAGCAGCTCCTGCCCACTGCCATTATGGCAGACAAAAAGTGTCGATCCCCAAGTGCGACCTAACAGGCAGGAGAGTAACGGTGGACCGCTCCTCAAGCCTGCCTGTTTTATTTAAAAGCCCTGCTGAAGGTCAAACCATACAGGTGGGGACTTGAGTCAGACTCGAATCACAAATTTGAGGACCTGAGACTTGTTTGCCTCACACTGAGGAAAGACTTGACTTAGTTTTTGTGAATTAAATCTAGTTCTTTTTATTGTTGTGTGAACCTGTCTCATCCCTGAGCAAAACATGTGATTGAGCCATTTGAGTGTCATGATAGAACCGTTGGTTCATTGCTCCTGCTTAAAGGGCCAGTCATGATAACAATATACGTCAGCTTTTCAAAATTATACTCGATTAAGATTATATTGGCCCCATGGTGTATCTGCCCACCAGGAAATCACCTGTTATGTCAGTGAGCAGTCCAGTGCTGGATGTGGTTCCCACCACCTCTTAAAATACAGACTGAGTGGGTCAGTCCCTCTATCAACCACTGAACACCTTCTTACTGTGGTGTCCTTTACATTTGCCTTCAGCTCAGCATATTATGTACATGTTAATGTGTGATATGAAAATAGTCCTTATATGGTAAAAACAAGCAGTTGCATATCTAAGATACAAAGTTCAACTGAGGTCAGTCACACTCTTGGTCTCAATAGTTTTCCTCTGTGACACACAAACTCAGTTGATTTCTTCCCATTACAGCCTTCATCATGAATTCTGACTTTGAGATGCTCGGCTGAGCAGATTCATCAAACTGTTGTGGCTCCTTGTGAACCTCCACAGTCTCTGTCACAGATCCTGTAAGACAAGCATGTATTCTTTAATAAAGATTAAATGATAGCATCTGATTTTCAAGTCTTTCTTTATTACACCACTCTGATGCCATAGACGCATTACAGTTATAATCTGACTGTGTTTGCAGCACACATGTTTATGTAACGTCATGCTGTGAGTTCAGATGGCTGGCTGCACTCTATGTGCACTGTATTGTTGCAGTTCAAAAGAACAGGTGGCATTTCTTGTGAATGCTGATGGGAGGGGTGAGCTAATTTACTGTTTAGATTTCACCTTTAGAACTGAGCACATGATAAATATATAATATAATGATGACAATAAAACCATATATGAGGTCATGAACATGAGGAAGTTCAAACTTAGTGGGGAAAGAAATATCAAAGTGAACCAATAAGGAGGGTATAGTCTTTGTCTGTCAGCACTATTTTTATTATCCCCATTATGTTTTTTATAGACGGAAGATTAGAGCCAAGAGAAAACCTTATGTTAATTCTGAGTTTAAAATCTAAACTAAACTGTCTTTTATACACTTTTATATTATTGTGAAAAACCACGTTGAAAACATTGTAATATATTCTGTAAAACACCAGAAATGTAAATCACAAGCCATCAAATCACGAGACAGTAAGAAAGGCTCAGGATCATAGACTTTGGAAATTAAAGAAAGGGATCGAAAACACATTTAGATTCAATCTATGATCCACTGCAGCAGAAGTTAAGATCTGGTGTTCAGTGTGACGTCAGCTGTGTTTTATAGGTGTAGTTTGTTGCACGAAGTCCTCATATAGAGAGCTGTTGTTGCAGACAGTTTTAACTTTACGTCTCTACTTCAGCTGCACACCAGCTCTTCTCTCCACAAACCAGCTATGGCCAGCAAATGTGCTGAACGTGGTAAGTCAATAAACTGTATTCTTAATTTCAATCAGCATGTATTAAAATTCATATTTACACTTTGTTTCCAAAAACAGTTAAAGAAGGGGCAGCGCTTAAATAACATCAATGAACTTTTCTCAAGTCTCCAGCATTAGAGAGGTGTTTCTGTTATTCTGTCTACCATCACTGATCTTAATTTGATAGAAAATGAGTCTGAAACAGCTTCAACAGAAAGTTCATAACCTTCATGAACGGAGGGTTTGTTTCAGGACTGTTGTGTCAGACTGCTTTAGTGTTAGATGGACCTCATAAACTTGTGCACTGATTTGCTCAGCTGATCAAATCAGTGCACACGAAGAGAAACTGCTGTATAAGAAGGCATCAGTTTTAGCTTGATGTACCCAATTAACTGCTAAAAAAGATCCAGTATAAAATTCCTTTAAGGTTCTATGAGATTTAAAACAATTATATAGCAGCAACTAAAATGTCCTTGTGTTATTACACTGTGTTCTACTTGAACTTGGAAGTCGGAATTCCTGAATTCAAAGTCAACACTTTCAGCTGGAATACCCACTGAAGTCGGATTTCTGACTTGGAAGTGAGACGCACCTCACAAACACTGACCGTAAAATCTAAGATGGCTGCTCTGCTAATCAACAACTGTGACCGCACAGCTGGAGAGTGTGCTGTCAATCAGCACAGCTGTCTCATTTGTCACATTAAACAGTCTTACACACAGTGCTGCTGACAAACTTCTATCTGTGGACATGTTGCAACATACAAACAACAACAAAAAAGAATTTAAGAATGTAGTCAAATGTACAACTGCCCCATGTCAGTGTTGCCCATGTTCACCTCGCCTGATGTTATGCATACCCCAGAGCTTTAAATATTAGCAGTACATATTTGCTCACTTTTCAAACATCCCATCAGAAACAGCCAGATACAATAATAAGGAGCTCAGGAATGTGCTGATGGGGAAAACAGTCATTGGGAAGAGCACCACAGGCAAGTGTATGCCAGCCTGACATTAACTTTGTACAATGCATTACCTACTGTACATATGCAGTAAAACATTTAGTATAGCACCATGTCAAATTTACCTGCAGCCCTCAATCTTTCCTATATGAGCTACAACCTGTCCGGGGTTCCCAGAGACAAGAAGAAAGCAAAAATATATAATTTTGCTAAGGAAAATGACAAAAATAATAGTAATGCACAGTGACTTGAGTAAGTAACTTTAATCTGATTACTTCTTTGGAAATATTAACGTGTTAGATTACTCAGTACTGAAAAAAGTGGTCAGATACCGGCATCACTGCCGGCAGACAGAGTCTTTTTTAACGGGGGTCCGGGGATTTCTCCCCCTGGAAATTTTGAAAATTGGGCTGTTAAAGATGCTTTTCAACATAGTTTGAGAAGGAAAGGAAGGCCAATCGTTGGGGTCCTCATCATCATATTTTATTTTTCCCTCACTATAGGCCTACTGAGTTATGTTTACGTTAAAGATATTATAGCCTGTAATACGACCTGTGCTGTGTGCAAAGGCTGTTAGAGCAGGTAGAACATTCCCTTTTATTATTTCTTCGCTTCATTGTCTATCTGCATTGGGCCTTTGTAGGGTATTAAAAGAAAATTTAACAGAGACTACACACCCAGACTACACCCACCACCACAATTCAATTGTTCACAAGCCTGAGCTGAAGTATTATCAGTTGTTGGGGGAGATGAAGTCTCACTCTCCACGTCTTCTTGCTCTGGCTGCAACTTTTCTTTTCTAAAGAACCTCGGTATATCCATAATAACTAACTACTATAAATGCTGCAATGGCAGGCTAATAGACGGGCTCTGGTAATATCAGTGACGCAGAGAGGGCGAAAGAATAACACTGATGTTGATGTTGGCTATAGCCCCGAATGCCCAGGTCTAACGACGCACCTGTAACTAACACTTAAAATTAAATGAACCAACATGTCCTTATTCAAGTCCACCTGCTGCTGTGACCCTGCGACTCCACCTGTCTGATAAAGAGGACGGCTGTGCTGCAAATTAATCGCCATTCAGAGTGAGAAAACAGTTTGAAACAATGTTTTGCATTCATTAGCGGTAGGGGGGCACTATTTTCCTCAGGTGACACTTTGTTTAGTGAAAGAGCTTCTAATGTCTTCCACCTTTCATTTCTTGCCCTCCATCCTCAAACATGTGTTGCACAAGAACATTGTCGACCAGTGTTGGGAGTAACGGCGTTTAAGTATAACGGCGTTATTTTTTCAGTAACGGAGTAATCTAATGAATTACTTTTCCCATCGTTACTACGCTGTTACCGTTACCGACTATAAAATGTGGCGCGATACAAATTGAAGTTTCTCATTGAAGCTGTTGTCATCCGACTCGGCTCTCAGCCACCGGCGCAGCAGGGCTGCTTTATTTTTCTCCGGTGAGGCAGGAGGGAGGGGCGGGACAACCACAGAGGTGATGATGATTGGCTCTCTAAGGTAGAGTGAGAGTTTGTAAGCCAATCAGAGGCTGTGTTCGGTTTACACACAAACCACACAGCCTCGCACACACAAACTAGCAGAGGTGAGCTGCAGAAATGGCGAGTCCAGAGGGAAAGTTAATGTTTTCAAAGTGGAAGTACAGACACTACTTTAACCTCCTTTGTCCACGTCCGTTTTAAGCAACTCTAATCTAATGAAGCATCTCTCAACTGCACGCGCTTCTACAACACTAGTGGCCAAAAACTCTGTTGTTGACACTGTTGATGATGACAGCAGGTGTGGCTAACGTGAGCTCCGCTAACACAGAAGGATACGGAGCCGTCCGAGCAGCTAAAGCTGGATGTTTCTGCTCCAGCTTCACTAAAGCTTGTGACACAGACTGAACTGAATGCAATGATAGTCAGGTATGTTGTTGAGAACATGCTCCTGTTACCAGACTCCTTCATTGGCTGAATACCAGGGAGAGCAGGTGCCAATCCGCCATGCAGAAAGACATTTTCTAAATACAGAGATGCAGAGTACATTAAAATCAATGCCGAGCTCAAAAGGGGAAGAAAAGAAAGTAACATAAGAGTTACTTTTCCTGGTAACTAATTACTTTTATATTGGAGAAATTCCATTACTAACTCAGTTACTTTTTGGGAGAAGTAACTAGTAATTATAACTAATTACTATTTAAAAGTAACGTGACCAACACTGTTGTCGACCTCCTCTCGTCAACACTGGCAAAGCCTACAAGTGAAACAACTTCAACAGCCGACAGGGAGCCAATCAGAAACCAGACCTGTCTCAAAGACATATTTGGGAGGCGGTGCAGAAGTGGGAAAAGATTTAACCCTCTGTGTGCCGCAAGAGGAGCATTTTTTTTCCTTCAGCCTTAATGTTGGTGTGGACATTTCAGCCATCGTTTGAGATTGATATGTACACATCCATATGGTCCATACGCAATTCTACGCCTGTGGCCACAGGAAACACCATTCTAGGAAAAAAAGATGATTATATCAAGAATCTCTCTTTAATATTCGACTGAACACTGTGTCAAAACTTTCACTTCAATCAAACAAAACTCAAATTCTTCATACGGTTACATACAAATGCAAATGAAATTTAACTATAGTCAAGTATAAAAACGAAACAATATCTGCCTTATGTGAAATAAAGTGAATTTTAAAGAATATAACTTGCTTCTCACTATTAACCCTTTATATTCTGTGTGTCCTCTTATGAATTGTGCTTAACAAGGTATGACTGGTCCTCTAATTCAGTGAGTCCATTACTCAGTCCATGAAAATAAGAGTATCGGTCAGTCCTTGATCCAAAATCAACGAATGTCTTGTTAATTAAAAAACAAGAATTCTCACTCAGAACTGTGTTTGAGTTGAGTTGCCCTCACCAAGTGTTGTGTTGGTATTGTAAGACCTATTTATTGTGAACTCATTAAATATTGCCCCTGACAAAGACCCTCCATATTATGATTGTAAAAGAAATATTTACATAATCAAATGAAAACATTTATCAGACGCGTTTGTCCAAAGCAACTTACATACATTCAAACACTGACAGCAGTGCCGAGCAGCACATCAGGAGCAGTTTGGGGTTCAGTATCTTGCCCAAGGACACTTCAACATGCAGACCAGGAGAATCGAACCAGCAACCTTCTGATAACAAGACGCCGGCTCTACTCCTGAACCACAGCTGCCCAAAAACTAAACTAAAACTTTATGAACACTAAAAACCTAAAGTCAAAACCGGCACAGTGAAAATAAAAAGGAATAAGAACTAATGAAAAATACCAAACTTTTACAATTATGATTGTAACATGTATCTAATTATATATTCATATTTACTGCAGGCTATGAATCAATCTCAACAGTTCTGAAAAGGGCAGAGCTTAAATGGAAAAACAGAACTTTTCTCACAGTTGCCAGCATTTTGTCTGTCTGATTTCCATCAACATGTTTAAGCACAAGTCTGTTATAACTTTACATTACTATAATTGCTTATTATTACAATTCAAGATGGATAATAATGTTCCTAATTCATGTTTGTTAATTAAACATCACTTACAGCTCATGATGAGAGTTCCTGGTGCAACATTTCTTTAAACTGATCTTGAGTAATTTGTCTTGAATTCATTAGTAAAGTGAGATGATTTAGAGGTAACCAAGACCCAACATCTGCTCAGATGTTCAACTATTGGTGGTAAGAAACTAAAACAGGCAGACAAATCTCCAAAACCATCTTGGAAACCGCCATCAAGCTCCACTGCAAAATGTCAAATTACTCATGTCAACGTCAAAGATGCACAATCTTATGAAAACCTGCAACTAAATGTTTCTTCTTTTTTCCCTGTCAGGACCGAACATATACAACAATGAGGAGATCAGGATTGTGCTGGTGGGGAAGACTGGAGCTGGGAAGAGCTCCACAGCAAACACTATTCTGGGAGAAAAGAAGTTTGAAGCAAAGTTCTCCTTTAAGTCTTTCACTAAACAATGTGCTAAAGCCGATGGTGAGGTAGATGGACAACAGGTTGCTGTTATCGACACTCCAGGTCTGTTTGACACCTGTGAGGATGAAGAGAAAACCAAACGAGATATTGTTCAGTGCATTTCTTATGCTTCTCCTGGACCTCACATCTTCCTGGTCGTCATCAGACTGGGCAGATTCACGGAGGAAGAGAAGAACATGGTGCAGAAGATTCAGCAAATCTTTGGAGAGGAAGCAGACAAATACAGCATGGTTCTCTTCACCCATGGTGACCTGCTCGAAGAGGAACCGATTGAGGAGCTCTTAAAGGAAGATGAAGACCTGCAGGAACTTGTGTCCAGATGTAACAGTCAGTACTACGTCTTCAATAATAAGCTGAAGAATCGTTCTCAGGTCAGAGAGCTGCTGAACAAGATCAGAAATATAACAGAGAAGAACGGAGGAAGACACTACACCACTGAAATGTTCCAGGAGGCAGAGAAGAAGATTGAAGAGGAGAAACAACGAATCCTGAAAGAGAATGAAGAGCAAAGACGCAAAGAGCTGGAGGAGCTGAAGAAGGAAATAGAGAAGAAGTATGAGGAAAAATTTAAAGAGGCGAAGGATGACATGGAGAAGCAGAAACAACGAATCCTGAAAGAGAATGAAGAGCAAAGACGCAAAGAGCTGGAGGAGCTGAAGAAGGAAATAGAGAAGAAGTATGAGGAAAAATTTAAAGAGGCGAAGGATGACATGGAGAAGAAGTTAAAGGCTGAGTGTGAAAAAAAACTTAGCGAACTACAAGAAAAACAAGAAACGGCGGCTCGACGCCAGGCAGAGGGAAGTCCTGCAGTAATCAGTGGGATAGGGATAATGTTTGGGTTAGTTACAGCTATAGCTGTAATAGCGAGTTTTTGCAGTATTTCATAAAAAGCTTCTTGACTTTGTGATGTCAGACTGCAGCAGATAAATTAGCTGCAGCTCCAGTTTTTGGTCTCCTCATTGGGCCTGAATTGTACTGATAGCATACTGAATGAAAATTGCTGTTGTTTTAGATTTTAATGTGATGTATTGTGATGATTGGAATATGTGTTTCCAAGATGTAGACCGATCATTTACTAACTTGTTGTTGACATTAGACATCAGTAACAAACTCAGTCATTTTCTGTGACTGATTCACAATAAATTCACTCTTTGTTTCACCAGTTGAATAGTTTTAAAGCAAAGCAGCAGCAAATCTAGAGCATCATACTTTATGTGCTGTGAGTCCTTTCTTTAGAGACAAACACTGTAAAATAAAGTAATGTAAAATAAACTAATGTAAAATAAATTACACATGAGACAAAGTCATTCTGAACAGTAACAGCTTGGAGGGGTTAGCAAGAAATTAGCTGTGAACATTAAAAAAACAGCTTATTGGGAACATTGAAGTTCTCTGTTTGCTGTGATTTTATTGATGATTGAATGTGTTGGTTTGTTGTGTATGATGTCATTTAGTCACCTGACACCTGCTCAATCAAGAATCACAATTTAAATACATGTTTTGATTTTATGTCCATTGTGTGATTTAACGTCTAACAACTTGTGCGATTTAATGTCTCTGGATTCATAATGTTGAATAAATAATCAATAATAATAAAACATTTTTACATCTGTCGGTAAGATAAATGAATGTTAAATAGTGCTACAGATTGTCATGAAAGCTTTAATAAGGGGATGGTTGTTGAGACTCAGTCTGGTTAAGGTCATGTGTTTTTGTTTTTGGTCTTCCTGTTTTAGTTTGTAATTCTTACCCTTCCCTCTCGTTTCAGGTGTCTTGACTTCCTGCCCTCATGTTCTCCTGTGTGCTGACTTGCAGCAGCCCCGCTCTGATTGTTCTCACCTGTGTCTGTGTCTCCCCCTCCCCTTGTGTATTTAAGTCCTGTGCCTACTGTCTGTCCTTGCCAGTTTGTCCTGTTGTCACGTTGAGTGTCCCAGCCTTATTCCTCGAGTTCTAAGTCAAGTCAGCAGTTCTTAGTTTCCAGTTTAGTGTTTGCTGCCATTCTGTTTTGCCTTGAGCATTACATTTGAGTTCTTTATCTGAACCGCTCTCTGTGTGTTGAGTCGTGCATTTGAGTCCCTGCCACTGATCTCTCTCTGTGGTGAAATAAAGTTGATAATAAATTAAGCTGATAATAATTCTGTAATTCTTTTCAGAGGTTGATGTTATGACATTCCATGTTATAGTTTTCTCCCTGTCTTTTGTTGTCCTCTCGTTTTAGATCCCCTCTCCCTGCTCGTGTGGTTTCGTCCTCCACCCCGATTACTTCCACCTGTTTACCTTGTGTGTATTTATAGTTCCTGTGTTTCCCGTTGCCAGTTCGTCTTTTGTCTCCGTATATATCGTCCAAGCCTTTGTTCCTACCGTCCTCCTGGTCATTCCTGGTTTTCGACTACAGCCTGTGATTTCAATCGACCTCGTCTCTGCCTGATTTGTTTGCTCTCACTGCTGGACCACCTGTGTCGAGCCTGTTTCTAAGTAAAGAATCAAACCAAATCAAATCAATTTTATTTATATAGCCCAAAGTCACAATCACATTGCCTCAGTGGGCTTTACAATCTGTACAGTGAACAACATCCTCTGTCCTTAGACCCTCGATTCGAGTGAGGAAAACTTCACATGTTGATGGAAAAAAAAACCTTTAACAAGGTAAAAAAAACAATGGAAGAAACCTCAGGAAGAGCCACAGAGGAGGATCCCTCTTCCAGGACGGACAGACATGCAATAGATGTTGCGTGTACAGAAAAGAGCAACAATTCACAGTTTACAAGTTACATCAACAGAAAGTCTGATACAAGTTATGTAAAGTGAGTAGATCCAGGAGACGACCGAGCAGGACGAGACATCACCAAGCGGTGCCCGAGCCAGACAACATCCTGTCCACCATGATGACCTGGAAGAGGGCAGGCCACACAAGATCATTAGTAATAGACAGAGAGAGGGATCAAGGTTAACAGAAATATAGATATGGGGAGATGGTGAAGCAGAGGAGAGCAATGATCCAGGAGAGCCCGGGGTGTGACGATCCAGATCAGTCAGTATTTCAAGGCAGCTGGAGCCTGGAAACAGTAGATGGTCCCAGGGGGCCGTGGTCCATCAGAAGGGAGCCTGAAAGAAAGAGGGGAGGAGGAGGGGGAGTAGAGAGAGGAGGAGGAGGGGGGAGGAGAGAGAGGAGGAGGAGGGGGAGGAGAAGCTATAGAGAGAGTAGAGCGTGACACAGCTTGCAGCTTGTGGGAACAGAAAACAAAAACAAAGGTTAGAGAAATCAAATCAAATCAAATCAACTTTATTTATATAGCACCTTTCATACATGTAAAAATGCAGCCCAAAGTGCTTTACATTTAAAGAAAAGAAATGAAACAAACCCACTTAACATCCCCACTCCCCGCACTCTCATTCATGTAACACACACACATACACACGCACACACGCACACACACACACACACACACACACACACACACCCTTGAGCACACAGCATACTACACAAATACGTACACCCCACCCCCCCACAAGATAAAATGGAGTATGGCTGAGCACTGATAGACCAAGTGAGAATGTGACATTGATCAGAATAAACTGATTGTTTCTCGTCTGCAGCACAGTGTAATCTAATAGGAACTCATTGAGACTGATACCGACCTACTTAAGACGCTTACAATTGATATCAAGGCTAATTAAAGGCTAAATCAAAGTGAGTTTTGAGTTTAGATTTGAAGGCGTCAACAGAGCCAGACTGTCTGATGTCAGCTGGGAGGTTATTCCAGAGGAAAGGAGCCCGATAGGAAAAAGCCCTGCAGCCAGCTGACTGCTTCTTAACTCTGGGAACCATCAGGAGCCCTGAATCCTGAGAGCGTAATGCACGAGTTGGAATATGTGGTTTAATGAGATCTGACATGTACGATGGGCAAGGCCGTGTACAGTTTTGTATGTCATCAGCAGCACCTTAAAGTCTGATCTTAGATGCACTGGGAGCCAGTGCAGAGATGCTAAGACTGGTGTAATATGATCAAATGTTCTTGTACGTGTTAAGACTCTGGCTGCAGCATTCTGAACCATCTGAAGACTTTTAGTGCTCTCATGTGGAACACCTGAAAATAAAACATTGCAGGCGGTTTCGGTGGAGTGACAGGCTCTAACAGCTGACTGAAAAGGTTCCCGGGGATTATTATTGAGTAAGTAGCCTGAAAGTTGTCGGGACACGACTCTTTCTAAGACTTGAGAGAAGAAGGGAAGGTTGGGTTAAATCTAAGTAGAGACTTAACCACAGCAGACTTAACTAAGCTATTCCAGGCTGCAACAGGAAGCCTTCAGTACAACACATTTCTTATTTGGCTACATATCAACAAAAGACATTTTTTATTTTGGTGAAAATAAATCAACAACACTTTATCTTAGTGCTGATTTATTTAAAAGCCCTGCTGAAGGTCAAACCATACAGGTGGGGACTTGAGTCAGACTCTAATCACACATTTGAGGACCTGAGACTTGTTTGCCTCACACTGAGGAAAGACTTGACTTAGTTTTTGTGAATTAAGTCTAGTTCTTTATATTGTTGTGTGAACCTGTCTCATCCCTGAGCAAACATGTGATTGAGCCATTTGAGTGTCATGATAGAACCGTTGGTTCATTGCTCCTGCTTAAAGGGCCAGTCATGATTACAATATACGTCAGCTTTTTAAGATTATACTCGATTAAGATTATATTGGCCCCATGGTGTATCTGCCCACCAGGAAATCACCTGTTATGTCAGTGAGCAGTCCAGTGCTGGATGTGGTTCCCACCACCTCTTAAAATACGGACCGAGTGGGTCAGTCCCTCTATCAACCACTGAACACCTTCTTACTGTGGTGTCCTTTACACTTGCCTTCAGCTGAGCATATTATGTACATGTTAATGTGTGATATGAAAATAGTCCTTATATGGTACAAACAGACAGTTGCATATCTAAGATACAAAGTTCAGCTGAGGTCAGTCACACTCTTGGTCTCAATAGTTTTCCTCTGTGACACACAAACTCAGTTGATTTCTTCCCATTACAGCCTTCATCATGAGTTCTGACTTTGAGATGCTCTGCTGAGCAGATTCATCAAACTGTTGTGGCTCCTTGTGAACCTCCACAGTCTCTGTCACAGATCCTGTAAGACAAGCATGTATTCTTTAATAAAGATTAAATGATAGCATCTGATTTTCAAGTCTTTATTAACACACCACTCTGATGCCATAGATGCATTACAATTATAATCTGACTGTGTTTGCAGCACACATGTTAATGTAACATCATGCTGTGAGTTCAGATGGCTGGCTGCACTCTATGTGCACTGTATTTTATTTTATCTTTATTTTTTGCAGTTCAAAAGAACGGGTGGCATTTCTTGTGAATGCTGATTGGAGGGGTGATTTACTGTTTACCTTTGACCTTCAGAACTGGACACATGATATATATATATATATATATATATATATATAATATAATGATGACAGTAAAACCATATATGAGGTCATGAACATGAGGAAATTCAAATTAGTGGGGAAAGAAATATCAAAGTGAACTGATAAGGAGGGTATAGTCTTTGTCTGTCAGCACTATTTTTATCATCCCAATTATATTTTTTTAAAGTGGAAGATTAGAGCTACGAGAAAATCTTATTTGAGTTCTGAGTATAAAGTCAGAACTAAACTGTTTTTCACACGTGGTCCTGATTCTTCTTTGTTAATATGAATGTATATGAGAGATTTTTGTGAAAAAACACATTTAATCACTTTATTGTGTTCTCTAATCGGGCACTGAAAATTAAATTGGACACAAAAATCTCCATAATGAAGGTAATTACCATTCTTATTCATTAAATGAGTTACAGCCCAAATTCTTTTTTTCTCCTAAAAGATTTTCACTCAGTAAAGTTACAGGGGGGTCGTTGTCGGTGCTCTGATGGCATCTCGTCACTTTACATTCAAGTAGCTATTTATGTGTTGTTTTATTGGTCAGACCAATAAAATCTACAACGTTTTCATGCTTTATTTGATATGTTAAATATGCAGAGGCAGAGCAAACTGGCAGCCACAGCTCCTTCCAGCAGCAGTGACAGAGCTCCGTCAGGTCGGCAGCCTGGATACAGCAGCAGTGATGAAGAGCAGTCAGCTGCCTCTGCACAGCCTGGTAGCTCTTGTTCACATAGAGCCTGAACTTGGCACAGCTCGAACAATGATGACAATAAAACCATATATGAGGTCATGAACATGAGGAAGTTCAAACTCAGTGGGGAAAGAAATATCAAAGTGAACTGATAAGGAGGGTATAGTCTTTGTCTGTCAGCACTATTTTTATCATCGCCATTCTATTTTTTTAAAGTGGAAGATTCGAGCCACGAGAAAATCTTATTTTAGTTCTGAGTTTAAAGTCAGAACTAAACAGTTTTTCACACGTGGTCCTGATTCTTCTTTGTTAATATGAATGTATATGAGAGATTATCGTGAAAAAGCGTACAAGTAATGAATCTGTGTGTGTGTGTGTGTGTGTGTGTGTGCCTCAAATATCTCTGCAGATCAGGATCAGACTGACCTGAGATCTTCAACATGGCTGCTGCCTGGTTTAAGGGTGTGCAACATCGGCTTTGTTTGGACTACAATGATACTGTAATAAATGATTTCATAAATGATTTACCAATTCCGCTGGCATTGTCAACCATAGCCACCATAGCCACGTGCTCACCGGAGCCAATCGCTGCAGAGCCCATCCCCACGACACACCTTAAGAACCAAGCGGATATATACCTGCAGCGGGGCGAGCTGGACCGGGATTTGCCGGCGGTTTGGTCCAGTTCTGTTCTGTGCATCTAAACTGACTGGTGTGGACTAATGAAACTAAACCAGTCTGGACAGAGTGTGTTTGGGTCTGTGGAGATCCGGATACAAACTAGAATCGGAATCTGTGGATGTTTGTGTGTAGCTAGCTGCTAGCCCACCCCCACACCCCACCTCCTGACTCAACGGACACGTTCCAAACTGGACTTACGGTAAATAATGTCTGCCACGCTTTTTCGCGAACATTGCCGTCACGTTTGCTTTGTGTCTGGTGCAGGAACAAACTGTTAAAATGGGCTTTTGTCATGAAAGTGTCCACAAGCAGGAAGTGTTTGCAAGCAAGAAAACACATTCCTATTGGTGGAAAAAGGCACCACACCAGCTGTTCACAAAATTATATGGCAAACCATGTGATTTGGTTTCTGAGGAACAGGGGAAGTTGTGGGAGGGACGATGGTGATAGAGTGACAACAGCAGTGATGGAGATACAGACAGTGATAGAGATTGCAAGTTTTGATAGTTGAGAGATTTGTGTGTTTGGAGTGTATAGTTAGTGTGTTGTGTAGTGTGTGGTGTAGTGTGTTTAGCGTGTCGTGGAGTCTTTTTTTACTTTTGCCAGTCAAAACAATGAGGAGACGACTGAATATGGAGCAGGCAGGGAGGAGCTGAGGGAGCCCTGAGCCTGAGGCAATGCCTGCATTTAAATGTAAATAGTTACATATTACTTTGTAAATTATGTACATGTTCATGTGTGATATGAAACAAGTTCATATTTGGTAAAAACAAGCAGTTGCATATCTGAGATACAAAGTTCAACTGAGGTTAGTTACACTCTTGGTCTCAGTAGTTTTCCTCTGTGACAGATCCTGTAAGACAAGCATGTATTCTTTAATAAAGATTAAATGATAGCATCTGATTTTCAAGTATTTCTTAATACACCACTCTGATGCCATAGATGCATTACAATTATAATCTGACTGTGTTTGCAGCACACATGTTAATGTAACGTCATGCTGTGAATTCAGATGGCTGGCTGCACTCTATGTGCACTGTATTTTATTTTATCTTTATTTTTTGCAGTTCAAAAGAACGGGTGGCATTTCTTGTGAATGCTGATAGGAGGGGTGATTTACTGTTTACCTTTGACCTTCAGAACTTGGCACAGCTCGAACAATGATGACAATAAAATCATATATGAGACATGTTCATAAACATGAGGAAGTTCCAACGTAGTGGGGAAAGAAATATCAAAGTGAACTGATAAGGAGGGTATAGTCTTTGTCTGTCAGCACTATTTTTTTTTTTTAAGTGGAAGATTAGAGCCACGAGAAAATCTTATTTTAGTTCTGAGTTTAAAGTCAGAACTAAACTGTTTCTCACACGTGGTCCTGATTAATATGAATGTATATGAGAGATTATTGTGAAAAAGCACATTTAAAACACTGAAATATATTCTGTAAAACACCAGAAATGTAAATCAGAAGCCATCAAATCACGAGACAGTAAGTTTAATAAACTATATCAGTCCCTGTGGTGTAATGAAGTGAAAAGCCTCTTCATCACTGTGTGCTCGTAGGTCTTCTTAGCTGATCAGAGGTGAGTTGTGTTGATAGAATAATTCTAATTAACATGTTTTTAAATTATTTACTACACCCTCAGTGCCCAGCGGCCTCATTTCAGCACCAAAAGCTGCAGAGTCATTGTTTTAATGGCTTTAATCACTTTATTGTGTTCTCTAATCGGGCACTGAAAATTAAATTGGACACAAAAATCTGTATAATGAATTTAATTACCAGTTATTATTAATTAAATGAGTTACAGCCTAAATTCTTTTTTTCTCCTAAAAGATTTTCACTCAGTAAAGTTACAGGGGGGTCGTTGTCGGTGCTCTGATGGCATCTCGTCACTTTACATTCAAGTAGCTATTTATGTGTTGTTTTATTGGTCAGACCAATAAAATCTACAACGTTTTCATGCTTTATTTGATATGGCAAATATGCAGAGGCAGAGCAAACTGGCAGCCACAGCTCCTTCCAGCAGCAGTGACAGAGCTCCGTCAGGTCGGCAGCCTGGATACAGCAGCAGTGATGAAGAGCAGTCAGCTGCCTCTGCACAGCCTGGTAGCTCCTGTTCACATAGAGCCTGTGACTCCTGGACAAACACATGTGAATCTGCCGTGTACTTTGCTGAGGATCAGGGTTCACTCAACACTTTGAAAGGAGAATTTAACTGTGCAGTGCAAAACAAAAGCAAGAGCTGATCAGAAACTGACAGAACGCTTCACTTCACTTGAAGGTCCATACTTTATACACCTTCTAAGATTACCTCACATCACTTTACAATAACTACTAGTTTGCAGGGTAGATTTGTTTGGTTTATGTCACAATTGTTTCACAGACTTCATAATTTTATAGAGTGCAGCTTCTGCTCACATTAAGATCGACAGGTGGGTAGGAGAAGAAAAAGGCTCCCGCACACTGTCCACTTCACTGGAATTAAGATTATGACAACGTTTCGGTATTTAGACCTTCATCAGGTTATCTTACAAGATAACGGAGGAGGCTGTCTTAAGCAGATAAACTGATGAAGGCGTTAGTACTGAAAAATGAATCAATCAATTAAATCAAGACTGAAGATGTGACTCCTGATGAATCTCCACTGTCCCTTTTCTTGATTTTCTTGTTGGATGTGATCCTGTAATAATAAGAGTTAGTTCACAGCTGCTTATAACTGTGCAAGGTGACGATTAATGGTTAACACGTGTCACAGATTGAGAACAAAGATGTTATTATGAGAGGGCTCTTTATGTGCACTGTATCTCTGCTCATTTAAAGTTACTGGGGGGATTTCTTGTGAATGCTCATGGGGGGGTGAGCAGGGTGAAGGTGAAAGTGTTGCAACAAGTCCTGTTGTCCTATATAAAGAGCTGTTGGTGCAGACAGACTTTACTTTCTTCAGCTCAGCAGCAGACCAGCTCTTCTCTACAGAACACAGCCATGGCCAGCAGATTTGTGAGAGATGGTAAGTCTACATTTTTTAATTTCCTAAAATTCACCCATGTCAACAGTGGCGTGCACAGACTTTTTGAAGGGCAGGGGCGAAAAGAAAAAAAAGGCACATACAGCGCATTCTCGCCACAGAGGAGGGCACTTTAGACATGTTTATATGTTATACAAATGGCACATTATATAGTCTTAAAACAGACTAACTAGACAGACTACTCAAGTTAGTTTGTAGTTAGGATCAGCATCTACACGAGAACTGATTCAACGTTTGACTGTGAAGAACACACAGAGACATGGAGACATTTAAACACCATATTAGCACCAGATAAATCCAAACTGGTTCTGTGAGATATAGTTCTGGCTCAATATAGATCAAAAAAGGGCCCAACATAAAAGTCATTGCAACAGTAATGTTTCATGGTATTTCAACAATTGGGTCACAAAGGGGGGCGACTTGGAAGTTAGAATTCCTGAATTCTAAGTCAACAATTTCAACTGGAATATCCACAAGTTTTTTACTATGAAAACCACAAATATGTTAAATGAATTTGTATGAATTATAATGCAAATATAAATTGTTGTATGCTAAATTTGTGCATAAGTGTTTGAAATTTACAAAGTAATATGTAACTATTTACATTTAAATGCAGGCATTGCCTCAGCTCCTCCCTGCCTGCTCCACATTCAGCTGTCTCCTCAATTTTTTGACTAGCAAAACTAAAAAAAGACTCCACTACCCACTAAACACACTACACCACACACTACACAACACACTAACTATAAACTCCGAACACGCTAAATGTCACAAATCTCTCAACTCTCAAAACTTGCTATCTATTGCTGTCTCTATCACCATCGTCCCTCCCACAACTTCCTTCTGTTCCTCAGAAACCAAATCACATGGTTTGCCATATAATTTTGTGATTGGTTGGTGTGGTGCCTTTTTCCACCAATAGGAACGTGTTTTCTTGCTTGCAAACACTTCCTGCTTGCAGACACTTTAGTTACAAAATCCCATTTTTATCGTTTCTTCCTGCACCAGACACAAAGCAAACACAACAGCAATTTTCGCAAAAAAGTGTGGCGGACATTGTTTATCGTAAGTCCAGTTTTGAACGCGTCGGTGCGTCCGTCGACTCAGGAGGTGGGGCGTGGGGGCGGGCTAGCAGCTAGCTACACACTAACATCCACAGATTCTAATTCCAGTTTTTAGTCCTCCCGTATACGGATCTCCCCAGACCCAAACAGACTCGGTCCGGACTCGTTTAGTCTCATTAATCCACAACAGTCAGTTTAGATGCACAGGACAGGACTGAACCCGGTCCAGCTTGCGCCTCTGCAGGTATAAATTGGCTTGTTTCTTAAGGTGTGTCGTGGGGATGGGCTCTGCAGTGATTGGCTCTGGTGAGCACATGGCTATGGTTGACAATGCTAGCGAAATTCATAAAGCATTTATGAAATAATTCATTAACAGTATCATTGTAGTCCAAACAAAGCCGACGTTGCACACCCTTAATTTAAACCAGGCAGCAGCCATGTTGAAAATCTCAGGTCAGTCTGATCCTGATCTGCAGAGATATTTGAGGCACGCACACACACACACACACACACACACACAGATTCATTGCTTTTATATGGGTATAAAAAGTATACACACACGCAGATAAATATAAATATACACACACACAGGTTCCTTGCTCTTATATGGGTATATATATATATATATATATATATATACTTTTTTAATTTATTTATCTATTTATTTACTTATTTATAATATCATCAAGGACATGAATGTATTTATTGCTTATTCAGGGAAAGGAAAATTTGCCAAGAAGGTGCTGTTTATTCAAAGAAAGAGCTTTACTAGCACAAACACAAACACACCACAACTATGTATGAAAACATAATCTGCCCACACAACAAATGAGAAGCTCACGAGAAGCCCAAAATCCTGCAGCACCGTGAAGTGTCTGACTGCCTCCTCAGAGATGTAACGTTAGGTAACTGCCGGCCATCTGTCTGAATATGATCCATTTTGCAGACGTCTGTGGTGCGTCGCTCTGTACGTCAGAATCGCCTCTAATCTCGACTGCAGCGCGGCACAAAGCTCGGTGATCTCCTGGCTCCATCCAGACACCCCGCCATCTTCCTCATCAGACATCAGGTCTATAGCGGCGCACTTCCAAAGGTCCACCTCATCCTCAGCTAGCACTCTGTCTCGCTTCAAGCAGCTGTGAAAACAATCAATAAAGACAGATCAGTACTGCGCGATGCACTGCGTATGGACACATCATATCTATTAATGCACCTGAAAAAAAAAACACATTGACCAAAAACAGATTTAATCTAAAAAGTCTCACCCTCTTTGTTCTCAGTCGATTCGAGCTGAACTCTTCAGCCTCCGCCTGCAATGGAAGATCTGAAGCTCCTGCGTACTGTCTCGTAATGTCTGACAGGCAGCTGGAAAACAATTAAATGAGAGTGGTATGAATAAAAAAACGTAAGTCACAGTAAAATTAAACAAGGAAGGAGAAAACAGTAAACGTCACTTACACACAATGGCGTCATTATCAGCGTCATGTAAATCTGGACTTGCAGACATAGCTCCGAGCTAATACGAGGTCGCGGCCTCGTTATGATGCGAGGTTAGTCTGTGAAAACACAATGCTCGCAGCGATAAACCTCCGTGTCCTTCTGCGGCAGCGAAGCGACCTCTGTGGCGACCCGGCAGAGCTCCTCCCGTCAGCCAGGTCTCCTCTCGACAGTGACCGTGCCGCTCGCCTCCTGTGGCACCTCACCAACACTCACCTTAAAATCCAAGATGGCTGCTCTGCTAATCAACAACTGTGACAGCTGGAGAGTGTGCTGTTAACTGTATTAAAACAAAACAATATCTATCTTATGAATTGTGCTTAACAATCGATCGCTCTTCAATCCACAATCAATGAATGTCTAGTTGATCAAGAAATTAAAATTCTGACTCTGAACTGTGTTTGAGTTGAGTTGCCTTCACCATTTTTGTGTGTGTATTGTAAGACCTATTTATGGTGAACTCATTAAATATTGCCCCTGACAAAGATCCTCCATATTATGATAGTAAAAGAATATTTAAACAATTGAAAACATTTATCAGACACGTTTGTCCAAAGCGACTTACAGTAATTCATATGTACATTCACACACTGATGGCGGCAGCCGCCATGCAAGGTGCCAACCAGCACATCAGGAGCAGTTTGGGGTTCAGTATCTTGCCCAAAGACACTTTGACATGCAGATCAGGAGAATCGAACCTTCTGATAAGAAGACGCCGGCTCCACCCCTGAGCCACAGCCTCCTGCAAACTAAACTAAAACTGAACATTTTCTGAACAATAAATAACTAAACTCAAAACCTGCAAACTAACTCTGAAAATTAACTGAAACTAAGCACAGCTGAAAACAAAAGTAAAAATAAATAAGAACAAGAACTAGTGAAAAATACAAAAATACATGATTGTAGCATGTATCTAATTATATATTCATATTTATTCCAGGTTATGAATGAATCTCAACAGTTCTGAATGGAGCAGAGCTTAAATGGAAAAATAGAACTTTTCTCACAATCTTCAGCATTTTGTCTGTCTGATTTCCATCTGCATGTTTAAGCACAAGTCTATTATAACTTTACAATTATTCATTATTGCCATTCAATATGGATATCATTCACGTTAGTTAATTAAACATCACTTACAGCTCATTTGGAGAGTTTTGTTCCTGGTGCAACATTTCTTTTAACTGACTTTAAGTCATTTTTCTTGAATTCATTAGTAAAGTGAGATTATTTAGAGGTAACCAAGATCCAACATCTGCCCAGATGTTCAACAATTGGTGGTAAGAAACTAAACCAAGCAGACAAATCTTCAAAACCATCTTGCGAACCGCCATCAAGCTCCACTGCAACATGTCAAATTGCTCATTGCTCAACTGCAAAGATGCACAATCTTATGAAAACCTGCAACTAAATATTTCTCCTTTTTTCCCCATCAGGAGCGACCGTATACAACAATGAGGAGATCAGGATTGTGCTGCTGGGGAAGGCTCAAGTTGGGAAGAGCTCCACAGGAAACACTATTCTGGGAGAAAAGAAGTTTGAATCAAAGAGTTCCTTTGATTCTTTGACCAAATGCTGTGATAAAGTCAATGATGTCTTTCATGACCAACAGGTTGCTGTTATCGACACGCCATCTCTGTTTGACACCTCTGAGACTGAAGAGAAAATCAGACAAGATATTGCCCAGTGCATGTCTTATGCTTCTCCTGGACCTCACATCTTCCTGATCGTCATCAGACTGGGCAGATTCACAGAGGAAGAGAAGAAGACGGTCCAGATGATTCAGGAAACCTTTGGAAGAGAAGCAGACAAACACAGCATGGTTCTCTTCACCCATGGTGACCTGCTCGAAGAGGAACCCATTGAGGAGTTCTTAAAGGAAGATAAAGACCTGCAGGAACTTGTGTCCAGATGTAACGGTCAGTACCACGTCTTCAATAATAAGCTGAAGGATCGTTCTCAGGTCAGAGAGCTGCTGAACAAGATCAGAAAGATAACAGAGAAGAACGGAGGAAGTCACTACACCACGGAAAAGTTCCAGGAGGCAGAGAAGATAATTGAAGATGAGAAACAAAAAATCCTGAAAGAGAATGAAGAGCAAAGGCTCAGAGAGCTGGACGAGCTGAAGAAGGAAATAGAGAAGAAGTATGAGGAAAAATTGAAGGCGATGAAGGCTGACATGGTGGAAGAGAAACAACTGAGACAAGCTGCTGAAAGAGAATCAGAGGAGAAATGTAGAAAACTACAAAACAAGCATGACAAGGAAGCTAGACGTAAGGCAGAGATAAATGCTGCAATAGCCATAACAGTAGGGTTGCTGGCATGGTTAATTCCTACAGCTGTTGTAGTAGTGAGTCTTTGCAGTATTTCATAAAAAGCTTTGTGACTTTGTGATGTCAGACTGCAGCAGATAAATTAGCTGCAGCTCCAGTTTTTGGTCTCCTCATTGGGCCTGAATTGTACTAATAGCATACTGAATGAAAATTGCTGTTGTTTTAGATGTTAATGTGATTTATACCATGGTCTGGGGGAATACTCGATTCTGATTGGCTGCAGGGTGTCCATTAACCCCTGATATACGGACACCTACTAAGTAGTTCCAGTCAAACTGACTGTTTACCGCTGTAAAATTAATGCGCTAGCTGGCGTATCAAATCTGAATATTATATTTCCAGCACTGAGTGCAGTCCGTCAGTCCTTCAGTGTCTTATCCTCTGAACACCACAGGGTGGCGACTGTAACACACAAGCTGCAGAAAGTTCACTTCCCCTCTAAATTTACTGATATGCGAATAATCTCACATCCCGTTCACTGTTCAGCTCTCTGCTTCAGGCTGCGGCCACAGTAACGTTACACACGGCTGGTCATTTGTTCGTGAAAATCTTGATATTGATTTGGGGACAATGACATGACTTGTTAGCTAGCTAGTCTTGTAAGCTAGCATACTGTCAAATTATATTTACTGTTTGTCATCCGTGCGCAATGTTATTGACTTTGATAGTTGCTAGCATAGCGTTAGCTTTCTGGCTCATGGCTGAGCGGACTAGAATATCTCCCGTTGCCAAGTCGTATCTATGGTCCGTCCTATTTACTGGAGGAGTGAACAACGTCTCCGTTGCATAAGAACCTTACGGGAGAGTAATGATTGTTCCAGGTATTAGTCAAACCCTCAGGCGTTACCAGGGAAACGTAGTTATGGCTTGTGAAAAACTTTATATTTTGATTGTAAAACGCATGAAAATGTAAATTAATGGTCCGAATTTCTTTTCTTTGGCAAATGACCATGGTATAAGCGGGATAATGCCCTTCGAGCTGTCCATAAACAGGAGTTAATGGACTTCGCGGAGGCAACCGTCCGACGCGCAGCGGAGGACGGTTCTTAGGCCTCCGCGTCTTAGGCCTCCGCGTCGTCCATTAACTACTGTTTATGGACAGCTCGAAGGGCATTATCCCTTACTTAATGTTATGATTGGAATATTTGTTTCCAAGATGTAGACCTGTCATTAACAAACTTGTTGTAATCCAACAATCCCTGAGCAAAGCATCTACTCACATCTTTTCTGTCAAATGACTTTGTGGACAATTTGTTTCTAAAATCCAGCTGCTGTTGTGTCTGAACACAACTGAGGCTGATCCTTCATGCTCCATTATTATCTGCAGTGTATAAAAGTGTTGCCCCAAATGTCTGTTTTATAGATATATTGATAAATGATCACTGTCAGCACTGACATCAGTAACAAACTGAGTCATTTTCTGTGACTGATTCACAATCAATTCACTCTTTGTTTCACCAGTACAAAGTACACATGATAAGACAAAGTCATTCTGAACAGTAACAGCTTGGAGGGGTTAGCAAGAAATTAGCCATGAACATTGAATAACAGCTTATTGGCAACTTGGAAGATCTCTGTAATTATTCTCCTTAGTTTTGATTTCATTGATGATTTAATGTGTTGGTTTGTTGTGTATGATGTCATTTAATCACCTGACACCTGCTCAAACAAGAATCATAACTGAAATATGTGTTTTGATTTTATGTCCGATGTGTGATTTAATGTCTCTGGATTCATAATGTTGAATAAATAATGAAACTAACATGTTCAACACACCTGTTGATGAGATCTGTTAATGTTGAATAGTGCTACAGATTGTCATGAAAGCATTGATAATAAATAAAGCTGATAATAAATGAGTAATTCTTTTCAGAGTTTTATTTTAAAAATGTAACTGTGCAGTTTAACTTGTTGTCAGATTCCAGGTGGAAGCCTTAAAAGATTCTTACACACCAGCTTCTTTAATTTATTTAATTTGATCTAATTTCATATAACTGTGACACATTAACTGTTCTCATGGATGCACAAAGCTGAACTCCTGCATGAGCTCAGATATTGTACAGTAGCTCCCTCCACTGGCCAGAAGTGACTGTAACATGTGAATGATGCAGCTGAAATGAACTGAGGACAAAATAAAAAAAAATGCTGTTAATTATATCTAAAATCATCTTTAAATCTATGTAACAACTATAAATGTATGTTTATATGATAACAAAATAGATCAGGAACTATAATCAGTCCTCTTGTACATACTGACCATGACTACATCAGTTTTTAAGAAGTTCATCATCTCATTCTGTGGAGAAATAAAGTTTAAGTTCAGTCAGAGAAGCTGATATGAAGCTGGAGTGACATGAAACATGTTGATGAGAAACTATCTCCTTTCTTTACCGAGAGAGGAAATTTCAACCTGAAAAACTGAAACATAAACTTTATCTGAGAATTATTTTTGTCTCAGCTGAACTTTAAAATGTATTTTAGTTTTCATGACTGCACAGTTTGACCCCTGTCTCTCACACTGACAGGAAGGAATCACTTCACGGCCAGTGTGAATGAACACAAGGAATAAAAGCAGCTGGTGACTCTCCAGGTTTACAACAATACACAATGCAACACTCACATGTCATATATGCAATAAGAGGGTTATACACACAACACATGAGGACAGAGAATGTTTAATGTAAAATACGAAATTATTAAAGTAAAAACCCCGAACCGTGACAACGAGATAATTCGATATCATGTTGTGAACAGACAGAACGGATATTCAAGCTGATAAAACATCAGACAATCAAGGGTACGAATTATTTCAGCCAATCCTGTTGAATTAAAACACGACATGTGAAAGTGTCAAGATTAGACTTTGTCTGTCCCTCTTCCTTGTTTAAAAATGCCACTTTTACATTGACTCCAGTTGTTCCCATGAGAGCAGAATTCAAAATGTTCTCAAAAATTCAGTTTTTGAGATATAATTCTGATATTTGCCAAACTTCATCAACCAAAATATTCTCAATTTTTTTCAGGACGATTGAAAATGTAATTAGCAAGAATCTGACGTTTACAGTCAAACATTTTGATGCACTGTAGGCTTAATTTTTTATAAATCAAAAATCCGAGAAACAAGTTTTGTGGAGGAGGACGGTCTGAAGATGCTCTCTAGCAAGTTTGGTGACAACTGAGCAAAAATTGTGGGAGGAGATAGGTTCTATAAGTTTTACAGGTTTTGAAAAAAACTGAGTGATGGACTTCATAATTTGTAATGAGTTAAAGTGGACTAAAGTTTCAGCAGTATTGGAGCTACAGTTTGGTGAAAGTTTCAAAACTGTAGCATGTTCTGTTGATTTTGTAGATATTTTTTTAAGTTTTTAAAATGTAAACGCTTATTGTGCATCGGCAGCAGCAGGTGGAGAGGAGGCCGTTGAGAAACACAAGGAAGAAGGACGGACAAAGTCTAATCTTCACACTTTCACATGTTGTGTTTTAATGAAACATTAAACGGATTGGCTGAAATTCTTCGTACCCTTGATTGTCTGATGTTCTCTCAGCTTGAATATCCAGTCCTTCTACATGTTCATGGTTCCTTCAGTTAACTACAGACAGCAGAACCTGTTCACCGCTCACATCAGCATGTACAAGAAGTGTCAGTATATCTGTTGAACTGTTCTGTCTGTTCACTACATGATAACAAATGATCTTGTTGTCATGGTTTGGGGTTTTATGGAGCCAGAACGGTGACTTTAAAATTTGGCATCGAAAAAAAACTCCTGCATGAGCACAGATATTGTACAGTAGCTCCCTCCACTGGCCAGAAGTGACTGTAACATGGAACAGGAATCACAAGGAATAAAATCAGCTGGTGACTCTCCAGTTTTACAACAAAACACAATACAATATCACATGTCATATATGCAATAAGAGGGTTGTTGGCATATAAGAGAGAATGTTTGACGTGAGACAGGAAATAACTAAACTAAAACCCTATGGAGCCAGAACGGTGACTTTAAAATTTGGCATCGAAAAAAAAAAATTGGCATTGAAAACAAAACCAGTACTGAAAAAAGAAACATTGTCATTGAAACATTTGTATTGAAAACAGTTGTATTGGCATTGAAACAAGTATTACAGTAAACAAGCACTGAAATAAGAAAGTAATTCAAATAATTCAAATCCAAAAATCTTATCATTTTATTTTATTTGGATTTTTTTGTATTTTTCAATGACAATCTTCAGATTTTTTCTTCATGTCACTTTTTTTTCAGTGACAGATTTTTTTTACAATGTCACTTTTTTTCAGTGACAGATTTTTTTTACAATGTCACTTTTTTTTCAGTGTCACTGATTTTCAGTTTCAACTTTCTGTCACTGTTTTGGCGTCGAGAGGGCGGGGCCTGAGGGGAGGGGCAAGTAGAGCGTGGTTTGCATATGAGAAGGTAACAGCAGCAGCCTGCGGGAAAGCGGGGCTGGACGGTCCAGCCATAATACACCATTTAGGGCCCGTGTGCTGGCCGTCTCTGGGCAACACAGAGTCCAACTACCTCGCAGACTTTTCTTCAAGCTCTCTCCTGATGTGTCCAAGTCTCTGTGTATCAAGTTCTGTCCCGGAGCTCCCGAGCTCTGGTCTCTACATGCATATGGAGTGTGGTAGTAGTACCGGAGCGCCGAGCACGGAGCGTTAGCCACAGTTAGCACAACAGTAGAACAGCCTGTCGCTCCGAGCCGGGGCTGCAGTGCCAACAGCAGCGCTCTGGTCTGCTCTCCGAGCTCTGTAACACCGCACTGCTACCGGAGACAAGAGACCAGAGCTCCGGTATCTATATGCGTATGGAGTGTGGTAGTAGTACGGAGCTAACAAGCATTAGCCCCAGCTGTGACGCTCCGAGCCGGGGCTGCCTCGCCGACAGCAGCGCTCCGTCTGCTCCCCGAGCTCTGTAACACCGCACCGCTGCATACACATACAGAGACCGGACAATAAAGGAGAGTGCTGGGAGAAAAGTCAGTCAATTATGACAATATGTGTCTGTCACTTGATTACAGCCGTCTGTTGTACTTTACTATGAACCACAGTAGCACAATCACAGCTGAATTTACCCGCATACTGACGTGTTGAGTTTATTCACTTCGACTCAAAGGAGTCATTGTAGGAATAGTGATATTATTCACATGAACTGAGTTTATAGGGGAGCTCGGGAGGTCTGGTCTCCGGTAGCAGTGCGGTGGCACAGAGCTCGGGGAGCAGACCAGAGTGCTGCAGTCCCGGCTCGGAGCAACAGGCTGTTCTACTGTTATGCTAACTGTGGCTAACGCTCCGTGCTCGGCGCTCCGGTACTACTACCACACTCCATATGCATGTAGAGACCAGAGCTCGGGAGCTGCGGGACAGAACCTGATACACAGAGACTTGGACACATCAGGAGAGAGCTTGAAGAAATGTCTGCGAGGTAGTTGGACTCTGTGTTGCCCAGAGACGGCCAGCACACGGGCCCTAAATGGTGTATTATGGCTGGGCCGTCCAGCCCCGCCTTCCCGCAGGCTGCTGCCGTTACCTTCTCAAATGATATGCAAACCACGCTCTACTTGCCCCTCCCCTCAGGCCCCTCCCTCTCAACGCCAAAACAGTGACAGAAAGTTGAAACTGAAATTCAGTGACACTGAAAAAAAACTGACATTGTAAAAAAAATCTGTCACTGAAAAAAAAGTGACATGAAGAAAAAAATCTGAAGATTGTCATTGAAAAATACAAAAAAATCCAAATAAAATAAAATGATAAGATTTTTGGATTTGAATTATTTGAATTACTTTCTTATTTCAGTGCTTGTTTACTGTAATACTTGTTTCAATGCCAATACAACTGTTTTCAATACAAATGTTTCAATGACAATGTTTCTTTTTTCAGTACTGGTTTTGTTTTCAATGCCAATTTTTTTTTTTCGATGCCAAATTTTAAAGCCACCGTTCTGGCTCCATAGGGTTTTAGTTTAGTTATTTCCTGTCTCACGTCAAACATTCTCTCTTATATGCCAACAACCCTCTTATTGCATATATGACATGTGATATTGTATTGTGTTTTGTTGTAAAACTGGAGAGTCACCAGCTGATTTTATTCCTTGTGATTCCTGTTCCATGTTACAGTCACTTCTGGCCAGTGGAGGGAGCTACTGTACAATATCTGTGCTCATGCAGGAGTTCAGCTTTGTGCATCCAACAGTTCAAGTGTCACAGTTATATAAAATGATATCAAGTTAAATCCATTAAACAAGCTTGTGTGTTAAAATCTGTTTTCTTTAAAGGCTTCCAGCTGGAATCTGACAACAAGTTACATTAAACTGCACAAGACGTAATTTAGTTAACAACTAAAGTTACATTTCTAAAATCAACCTCTGAAAAGAATTACTAATTTATTATCAGCTTTATTTATTATCAATGCTTTCATGACAATCTGTAGCACTATTCAAAATAATTGATCTCATCAACAGGTGTGAACATGTTAGTTTCATTATTTATTCAACATTATGAATCCAGAGACATTAAATCACACAAGTTGTTAGATGTTAAATCACACATCAGACATAAAATCAAAACATGTATTTCAATTATGATTCTTGTTTGAGCAGGTGTCAGGTGACTAAATGACATCATACACAACAAACCAACACATTAAATCATCAATGAAATCAAAGCAAACAAATAAACAAAGCAGAAGAATTACAGAGAACTTCAGATGAATCAGCCATTTTTTAATGTTCACAGCTAATTTCTTGCTAACCCCTCCAAGCTGTTACTGTTCAGAATGACTTTGTCTTTGGATTCAAACCCAACACCAGTCTAAGTTTGTGCAGGACGGTGTGTAGTTTATTTTACAGTGATTGTCTCTAAAGAAAGGACTCACAGCACATTAAGAATGATTCTCTAGATTTGTTGCTGCTTTGTATTAAAACTATTCAACTGGTGAAACAAAGAGTGAATTTATTGTGAATCAGTCACAGAAAATGACTGAGTTTGTTACTGATGTCGATGCTGACAGTGATCATTTATCAATATATCTACAAAACAGGACATTTTATACACTGCAGATAATAATGGAGCATGAAGAATCAGACTCAGTTGTGTTCAGACACAACAGATGCTGGATTTTAGAAACAAATTGTCCACAAAGTCATTTGACAGAAAAGATGTGAGTAGATGTTTTGCTCAGGGATTGTTGGATTACAACGAGTTAGTAAATGACAGGTCTACATCTTGGAAACAAATATTCCAATCATAACATCACATCACATTAAAATCTAAAACAACAGCAAATTTCAATCAGTATGCTATTAGAACAATTCAGGCCCAATGAGGAGACCAAAAACTGGAGCTGCAGCTAATTTATCTGCTGCAGTCTGACATCACAAAGTCAAGAAGCTTTTTATGAAATACAGCAACGACTCGCTATTGCCTTTATCCATGTCCCTGTCCCTGTCTCTGCCGCTGTCCTTGACCCTGCCCCTGCCCCCACTGCTATCACTGCCTCTACCCCTGATGCTATCATTGCCCCTGCCCCTGATGTGATTACTGCCCCTGCCCCTGCCACTATCCCTGCCCCTATAATGATTCCGATCACAACGTCTCTTACTGTATTACTTCCCTCTGCCTTTCTTCTAGCCTCCTTTTCTTGTTCTTCTCGTAGTTTTCTACATGCCTCTTGTTTTTCTCTTTCACTACTCAGCCATTAACTTATTCTGCTTCTCCGTGTCATCCTTCGCCTTCTTCAGTTCCTCCTCATACTTCTTCTCTATTTCCTTCTTCCAGCTCCTCCAGCTGTTTGCATCTTTGCTCTTCATTCTCTTTCAGGATTCGTTGTTTCTCCTCTTCAATCTCTTCTCTGTCTTCTGGAACATTTCAGTGGTGTAGTGGCTTCCTCTGTTCTTCTCTGTTATATTTCTGATCTTGTTCAGCAGCTCTCTGACCTGAGAACGATCCTTCATCTTATTATTGAAGACGTGGTACTGACCGTTACATCTGGACACAAGTTCCTGCAGGTCTTTACTTTCCTTTAAGAGCTCCTCAATGGGTTTCCTCTTCTAGCCTGGTCACCATGGGTGAAGAGAACCATGCTGTATTTGTCTGCTTCCTCTCCAAAGATTGTCTGAATCTTCTGCACCGTCTTCTTCTCTTCCTCTGTGAATTTGCCCAGTTTGATGACGATCAGGAAGATGTGAGGTCCAGGAGAAGCATAAGAAATGCACTGAACAATATCTTGTTTGGTTTTCTCCTCATCTTCACAGGTGTCAAACACACCTGGAGTGTCGATAACAGCAACTGGTTGTCCATCTACCTCACCAAAGGCCTTATCACATTGTTTAGTCAACGAGTTCAAGGAGAAATAGGATTCAAAGTTCTGTATACCCAGAATGGTGTTTCCTGTGGTGCTCTTTCCAGCTCCAGTCTTCCCCACCAGCACAATCCTGAACTCCTCATTGTTGTATATGTTCGGTCCTGATGGGAGGTTGAAATAATGAACAAATGTTTAATGTTTTCATAAGATTAGGGAACATGGGTGACAGTTTTGAGGTCTGAGGAAAACAGAATATTGGGAAATAACATGTGTCGATTCTTCTCAGAATTTTGGCTTCAACACATACACGTTGTATACAATTTTCTACAACAGCTTTAACCCTGAAAACATGATCTTTTTCTAAACTTCACTGACTGTTCTTCTGTTCTTGTCTCAACCTACACAAAGTCTACAGCCGGCAGCCAACTAGCTTGTAGTTCCTGCATCTGTGTGAGAGGAAGTAACTCTCCACACCACCAGGTGGCAGTAATCTATATTTATCATTCAAAAAGAGAAACTGGAGGAGTCAGGACAGCACATACAATTGCTGTGTCCCAATTCAGGGTCTGCACATTTCAAGGACCCGCCCTTTGCGCTCTCACCAAATGAGAATCCTTTGGTGCGCCCTGCAGGCCGCGTCAACTTTTGTTAAATGGGACGGTCTACCCTTCACAGCATTTCCTGGTTGCGTCACCAGATGTTCCTGTCTCTAGTCTAACGTAGGGCTGGGCGATTATGCTAAAAATAATAATCACGATTATTTTGATTGATATTGAAATCACAATTAATAAACACTGATTTCAAAAGTATTCATTGGGCCACCAAAACTCAACTTTAAATATAACTTTTAGAAAAACAACCAGATAGATTAGTAACAAGTAAAAAAGTAAATGATAATAATATTTGTATGTTTGCGTGATGGCAACATGTTCCGCTTATCCAAAGTGTTGACCAGTGTCTTGAAGCCTGGGTTGCTAATTGTACTGATAGGGCACATGTCCTTAGCTAGCATTATTAGCTAGCTAACAGTTTGGGGTCATTAACATACCGATACATCACGTTAATGCTGACATATAAACTGCTGATCGCCACTTAGGGTTTTATTTAAATTTTAAAAGCATTATTCCTATTTAAAATGTTTGGTAGATAGTTTTGTTTGTTGTAATGATGTATTAATACTATAATTATATTATGAAATTGCCTCTTTCTTAAAACAATCTTAGTGACAGCCGTGGATGGAGTCAGAACTGCAGACCCCGTTGATGGAGGATGTGGTGGACAGAGGAGACTGGACCCCCAAACACCCTGAGTACCGACCCAGATGATGTCCCACTGACACCATCCAGTTAATAGTGAATAATAATCTGTAAATAGTTATTTATGCTGTAATTTTGTAAATAGTTGTAAATGTTAAGCCCGTGATAATAAAATAAACCATTCAATCCCTTGTTGTCCCTGAAAAGTAGCACTTGATGCTGTTTACTGTCATAAATTGTGCTTAAGTTGTAAATACTGAATGGAATAGACAACGTGCAACAATACAACAATATCTTATTTCACGAATTATATAAAATGAACAATTATGAACAAATAATATAAAAAGAACCCATACGTTAACTAAATAACAACAGATATAATGTAAGGATTGTCCTCTGGAGCAGAGAAGAGCCTCTCCATCCTCTCTGCAGCCTCATGTCCTCCTTCATCCTCCCTCGTCTAACATTTGAAAGTGAAGGCTTTTAAGGTTTTACTTCCAAAAGCATCAAGCTGAGCATTACTAATGTATTTTACCTTGCAGTTTAACATATCTGGCGTTGGATGTTCAAAGGAGTAAAACCCAAGTATAGACCCAATACTTCAATAATTCAAATAGGAGATCTGCGCCACTTGAGGTTATTTATTTATTTCTTCTCTTCGGGTGCGCCATGAATCTTGGGATATGTGAGACCACGAAAGGCAGTAGAGGGGCAGCCTCCAAAAACAGGTAAAAGGAGTGCGCATTTGTAGGGTGCATTATGAGAACACTTTGAATTGGGACACCCTTCACCGCGGCATAGTGACGTAATTGCACTTCAAATGCGCACTCGAAGTGTGCAGAACCTGAATTGGGACACAGCCAATGAGTTGGTATGATGAAACAGTGTTTCCACTCTCACTGATAGAGCCACCATAGAGATAGAGTTGTAAATGTCTCTGGTGAAGAGGTGGAGCATGAGAAGAAACTGCACTAAAGAGGGGAGCTCACTAAGGGAGCTCAGTGAGCTCCCCTCTCTTTTTCTGTTTCTCTTCTTGTGCACTGATTTGCTCAGCTGAGCAGCCAATCAGAGTGAGTTCTCTCACTGACAGCTCAGTTGGTCAAAAAGCCGCCAAACGAGTAAGAACAGTTTGTGACACATCACACAAACTGCTGCTGCCACAGACGCTCACTGGTCTCCTGGTTTGTCAGGACCTTAAGGCCTCTGAGCGAGCTGCCATGTTTGACGAGCTGGGAGTGAGAACATGTTGATAAAAGCAACGATGCATCTCCCAAACAACTAACAGCTGTGAATAAAAAAACCCAAATCTTACTCAGATATAATTAGGTTAATTTAACATGAAATATAAACATTACAATCCATTTAAAATGTGAATGTAATTAAAATAGACTTTCATGATACAAAACTTGAGACAGAAGCATCAAAATCACACTCAGCTTCCAGTTTATGAGGTCCATCTAACACTAAAGCAGTCTGACACAACAGTCCTGAAACAAATCCTCCCTTCATGAAGGTTATGAACTTTCTGTTGAAGCTGTTTCAGACTCATTTTATATCCAATTAAGATCAGTGACAGTAGACAGAATAACAGAAACACCTCTCTAATGCTGGAGATTTGAGAACAGTTCATTTCTGTTATTTAAGCACTGTCCCTTCTTTAACTGTTTATGTGGGGAAAAAAGAAAAATATATGAATATAAATATGAACTATAGTACTCGTTAATCTACATAATGAATACATACACATATTTCATTAACTTACCATCTTTGGCAGATTTGCTGGCCATAGTTGGTTTGTGGATAGAAGAGCTGGTCTGTAGGTGAAGTGGAGACGTAAAGTTAAACCTGCAACAACAGCTCTTTATATGATGACGTCACACAACAAACCACACCTACTTTAAACTCAGAACTAAAATAAGATTTTCTTGTGGCTCTAATCTTCAACTTATAATTATGGGGAAAATAAAAAAGAATGCTGTCAGACAAAGACTATACCCTCCTTATTAGTTATTAGTGCCCTACTAAGTTTTTAGCTTCCTCGTGTTTACAACTTCATATATGGTTTTATTGTCATCATTGTTCGAGCTGTGCCAAGTTCTGAAGGTCAAAGGTAAACAGTAAATCATGCTCACCCCTCCCATCAGCATTCACAAGAAATGCCACCTGTTCTTTTGAACTGCAACAATACAGTGCACATAGAGTGCAGCCAGCCATCTGAACTCACAGCATGATGTTACATTAACATGTGTGCTGCAAACACAGTCAGACTATAATTGTAATGCATCTATGGCATCAGAGTGGTGTGTTAATAAAGACTTGAAAATCAGATGCTATCATTTAATCTTTATTAAAGAATACATGCTTGTCTTACAGGATCTGTGACAGAGACTGTGGAGGTTCACAAGGAGCCACAACAGTTTGATGAATCTGCTCAGCCGAGCATCTCAAAGTCAGAATTCATGATGAAGGCTGTAATGGGAAGAAATCAACTGAGTTTGTGTGTCACAGAGGAAAACTACTGAGACCAAGAGTGTGACTGACCTCAGTTGAACTTTGTATCTTAGATATGCAACTGTCTGTTTGTTTGTACCATATAAGGACTTGTTTCATATCACACATGAACATGTACATAATATGCTGAGCTGAAGGCAAGTGCGAAGTAAGAAGGTGTTCAATGGTTGAAAGAGGGAGTGATCCACACTGTCTGTCTTGTTAAGAGGAGGTGGAGACTGAACACAGTTCTGGTCATCTGGTTCACTGGGTGTTTCCCCAGCAGGCCGTTACACCACGAGGACTGATATAATCTCCATAAAAAAATAACAAACCCTGTAGTTAACGACCTGCCCTTAAAGCAGGTGCAGAGGCTCAACGGGTCATTCTCTAACATGACACTGGGCTGGTCCAATCACATTTATACTCTGAGGTTACCACTTTGTTGAGCAGATGAAGCCAAACTTTCTCTTGGTTGAAGGCAGAGACTTGCTCATTTATTCAACATTAAACAAAGTCAACATTTCTACTTAAACCTCCAGCAGGGGCCAAACTCGTTCATGTAAACAGATTCTTGTTCATGTTCAGAAACTCAAAGAGCTTTTTGATCAAATAGTCCAAGAAGTGAGGAGCTCCAGGAGCTCGACTCAGGAACTAAATCAGGAGCTTTAGTCTGTTCCTGTCAGCATTTTCACAGCACAAACAACTGTCAAATAAAGGGTTTAAACACAGATGCTGAGCTGTGATGTCATTATTTACAGTCAGTTATTACTGATGAGTTTTCCTGTTTGTTACAGTCGAGCAAACTGAGAGAGGTCAACCTAACAAACACAGACAGGAAACTGAAAGAAATGAGACTGAAGACTAAAATCAACTCCACTGTTCAACTTGAGAACAAAATGTTCTGAGATGATTCAGGTTACTATAGCAACACCATGTGACTGTGTTTTTATGTGTCTCACTTTATTTATGTTTCCATGTTTTTATATGTACATGAATAAATATGATATTTAGATCAAATATTCAGTTGGAATGAAGAATGGTTTGATTTGTGTTCACCACCTGTTCACAATATTAGAAAATATTTCCTCCACACAGGAAATGACACCACCTTAAATATTTAGTGAGGTTACTCTGCAGAATCATTTATAAATGTTCTGTGTTCATATGATTTTCTGTGTGTTTATTCTGTGTTTTCTATAACTTTGTCATATCTTAACATTATTGAGGTGCAGGCCTCAGATCAGCCCTCTGGGTTTCTGCCTCTTCCTGCACTGTTTATCATTTGGATGAGCTGCAGGTGTGCAGGGTGATCGGCAGCAGCAGGTGGAGAGGAGGCCGCTGAGAAACACAAGGAAGAGGGACGGAGAAAGTCTAAACTTTCACATGTTGTGTTTTAATTTAATACGTTAAAAAGGATTGGCTGAAATTCTTCTTACCCTTGATTGTTTGATGTTCTCTCAGCTTGAATATCCAGTCCTTCTACATGTTCATGGTTCCTTCAGTTAACTACAGACAGCAGAACCTGTTCACCGCTCACATCAGCATGTACAAGAAGTGTCAGTATATCTGTTGAACTGTTCTGTCTGTTCACAACATGATATAACATGATCTTGTTGTTTTGGTTTGGGGTTTTGAATTAGTTATATCCTATCTCACGTCAAACATTCTCTCTTCTCATGTGTTGTGTGTTTGTGCCAATAACCCTCTTATTGCATATATGACATGTGAGTATTGTAGTGTGTGTTGTCGTACACCTGAAGAGTCACCAGCTGCTTTTAGTCCTTGTGTTCATTCACACTGACTGATAGGAAGTGATTCCTTCCTATCAGTGTGAGAGACAGGGGTCAAACTGTGCAGTCATGAAAACTAAAATACATTTTAAAGTTCAGCCGAGACAAACAAAAGTAATAATGAACATTTATGTTTCAATGTTTCAGGTTTTTATGTTGAAATTTCGTCTAAAGAAACGAGATAGTTTCTCATCAACATGACATGTTTTATGCATTTCCAGCCTCATATCAGCACAGAACAGTTAAAGTGTCACAGTTATATACAATTAGATCAAATTAAATACCGTATTGACCCGAATAAAGGACGAGGTTTTTTTCAATGAAAATTATGTGAATAGTAGCGGTCTAACCATTGACACGTTTTTGTTTTGGTTTTTTTATACTTTATTTACAGTTTTTGACTTTACCAAACTGTACAAAACATGTAACAACAGAGAAACAGTCAAACATCAAAGAAAACAGGAGGGGGCTGACAGACAGTTGTCAATTTACATAAATAGACTTACAAAAAATAAATAAATAAATAAATTGTGCAATAGTTGAAGTAAAGTAAGTACCATGTGAGAAATTGAGTCAGGCTGATCGAAATCTTCCTGCGTGGCTTTGGATTTGGAAGTGTACATGTCTGTGTAACATTCTTTAAAACGATCATCGATATCCTTCAGATTTTATTTTATAAATGGCTCTTTTTGCTTGTTCTCCTTTTAACTGCCTTGCCAGTAACTTCTGTGGCTTGTCGCCGAGCTCACAGTTCCTCTGTCTAAACTTCAGTAGTAAGTTGCCTATTTGTTCTCCCAGAAGGGTGTCATACTCGTACTTCAACTTAAGAATTGTGTTGTAATCTGATTGGAGTAGTGAATTTCGGTAGACCTGTTCAGCAGTTTGTAGCTCTTTTTCAATCTCTTCCAATCTGCCTCGCTTAGTCCTTTTCAGTGTTGCTTCATAAGAAATAATTTGCCCTCTGATATACACCTTGAGTGTTTCCCACGGTGTTGTATCATTCACCTCCCCATTGTCGTTGGTTTCTAGGAACTGTGATATGTGCGTAGTGATGTGTGTTTTAAAAGCCTGATCTTCAAGGAGATAAGGATTAAAACGCCAACTATAGGCTTGTCTAGAGGAGCACAACCTAAGATTAAGAGTAACAGGACTATGATCAGAAATAATTATGTTGTGATATTTAGTGTGGTTAATGTTAGAAATTAATCTGGAGTCGGCTAGAAAATAGTCGATCTGTGTGTATGATCTGTGTACATGTGAATAAAAAGAGTAATCCCGATCAGATGGGTGCTGCAGTCACCAAATATCCACCACCTTCTTTGTCTTCAACAACTTGTTAAGGGTTTGTACAGTGAGAATGTTAGGAGGGGGGGCAGAAGACAGCCTATCTAAATATGGGTCCAGGTAGCAATTAAAATCGCTCCCTATCACTATGTGGCTTGAGTCATCGTCTGGGATCAGATCAAACACCGTAGGAAAAAAAGTCGGGTCATCCGTGTTCGGTCCATATATATTCACTAATGTAACAGGAAATGAATTGATATGCCACGTTACAATTATAAACCTGCCGTTTGGGTCAGTTGTAGATGAATGAAATCGAAAAGGCACAGTCTTCCGGAAGAGAATGGCAACTCCTCGGGCTTTTGATGTGAATGGTGACTGATAGACCTGTGAAACCCAATTAGCCCTGAGTTTCTTGTGCTGAGTGGCCTTAACCTGAGTTTCATGTAAAAATATATTGTCAGATTTCAATGATTTCAAATGCGAAAAAACTTTGCCTCGTTTAACTGTGTGACCTAAACCACGTACGTTCCAGGAGACCAAGGACATGAAATCCTGAGCATTATTCACATATTGTACCTTTTGCATTTAAATGAGATACAAACTTAACATTCAGTCTGGCAGCCAGTCCCAAACAAAAAACAACAACATGATCAGTACACAAATACACCAACAAACCCCCCACCCAAAGCTTCCCTAAACGTAGCATAGTTACCCTCATCCACATCTGGGATCGCAGCTCAAAAGAGGAAAGAGTATACCTCCAACTAACTGCCCCTCATAAGCACACACAAAAAAGAGCGACTTTAACATTGAAAACAAAAACCGAAAGAACAAAAGTCTGCTCAGAACAAGTTTAGACTCTCTTTGTCTCTATGATAAGAAAAGTGAGCTTTCAAAGTTTTTGATTTACAAAAGTCTTAGCCTCATCTGGTTGGTTGAATGCTTTTACCTGCCCTTGGTAGTGGATGTGGAGTCTGGCCGGGAAGCGCAGCGAGTGCCGTATCTCCTTCTCTCTCAGCAGCTGCATCACCTCACGGAAGCTCCGCCGTTGCTCCATCACCTCCGCAGTGTAGTCGGGGAAGATTAAGATTCGGCTGCCTTCTTATTCCATTGAACTCTGCCTCCCGAGCCGCAGAATCTTCTCCTTCTCCTGTGTTAGATGCACTCGTGCAATTATCATGTGGGGTCTGGATCCTTCTGCTGGTTTGGGCTGTTGTATACGGTGCGCTCTGTCAATAACAACGGGTTTGGTGAAGTTGTTGTCCCCCAGCAGCTTAGGGATCAGGTCAGACACAAACTCAGTTGGCCTCCCTTTCTCCTCACCTTCCGGGACGCCAACAATTCGTATATTGTTGTTGCGCCTGGATCCAAGAGCCTGGCCCGCTGCTTTTTATTCTCTTGCCGCAGTTCAGCGGCAGAAGCCTCCACCGCGTGGATGCGCTGGTCGTGGTCTGCGGCCTGACTTTCGGTGGTGGTCAGTCTCTCAGTGAGCTCCCGCTGGGCGGACAAAATGTTCTGAAAGCTCTGCTCGAACTTATCAAACCACTCATTGAAGGACTGCAAAAACATATTTGACAAATTACGCCAAGCGAGTGGAAGCTCGTCTTCGTCGTCAGCTAGCAACTTGTCCGGTGATTTCTTGCTAACTTGATCGCGGCTAGCATTGGCCGCGGTATCGGCCAGCAGACGGCCAGCTACCTTGCCACCTCTTGTAGTTTTACAAGACATTTTTACTTTCCACTTAATGGTGGTGTTAAAAAGAAATGAATGACGACTAAAAAAGCGACTCAAGTGTTTAAAAAAGCGGTTTTAAATAGTAAGATTTTTTGTGCCTCGAAGAGCTCAAAAAAACACGTCTACACTGCTCTCATCTCAATAGCACCCCTACCAATGTTGATAGTTGTCTTGGTCGCTACACGACCGCAACAGCAGAGGGCGCCAGCTTATTGTAGAGACGTCACTGACACTGTGGCTGCTGTTATCTGTCAATCACAGCGGAGAAGAAGAAGTGACAGGAGATGAAAAATGGAGAGACGCGGTGATTGTACAGAGCAAAGTGGATCAAGTGTGGGGCAAGTTAACAGACATCTGAGGCGGAGCTATGATGCTGATTTTAAGATAATGGTGATCAATGAAGCGGAGGTGTCAAACAACTGTCAGCCAGCCAAGAAATATGGAGTTACGGAGTGTAACGTCTGAAGATGGCGGGTCCAAAAAGACCGTCTGAAAACGCTAACAGTAAGAGAAAAGCTTATCGTGGTCCTCTAAGCGGCCGCTTCCAAGAGACTGACAGGCAGGTGTGGAGTTTGTTATTGAGAAAGGAAACGAAGGCATGCCCATTACTATTAATTATTCAAATGATTTTCTCAGAATTTCAATAAAGAATTTCTTTAAACAAAGTCAATTTTGGATATCAGAGTCTTTTCTGAAGATCAGTCTTGAAACGAGGGGTCTTCTTATATTCGGGTCAATACGGTAAATCAAACAAGCTTGTGTGTAAAAATTCATTTTTCTTTTAAGGTTTCCACCTGGAATCTGACAAGAAGTTACATTAAACTGCACAAGACGTCATTTAATTAACAACTAAAGTTTTTGTTATGATTCTTGTTTGAGCAGGTGTCAGGTGACTAAATGACATCATACACAACAAACCGACACATTCAATCATTAAATCCAAGCAAACAAATAAACAAAGTAGAAGAATTATAGAGAACTCCAAAGTTGCCAATCAGCCATTTTTTAATGTTCACAGATAATTTCTTGCTAACCACTCCAATCTGTTACTGTTCAGAATGACTTTGTCTTTGGGTTCAAACCCAAAACCAGTCTAAGTTTGTACAGGAAGACGTGTAGTTTATCTTACAAGAGTGAATTTATTGTGAATCAGTCACAGAAAATGACTGAGTTTGTTACTGATGTCGATGCTGACAGCGATCATTTATCAAAATATCTACAAAACAGTTTAATACACTGCAGATAATAATGGAGCATGAAGAATCAGCCTCAGTTGTGTTCAGACACAACAGCAGCTGGATTTTAGAAACAAATTGTCCACAAAGTCATTTGAGAGAAAATATGTCATTAGACTCTTTGCTCAGGGATTGTTGGATTACAACGAGTTAGTAAATGACAGGTCTACATCTTGGAAACAAATATTCCAATCATAACATCACATCACATTAAATTCTTTAACAACAGCAATTTTCAATCAGTATGCTGTTAGTACAATTCAGACCCACTGAGGAGACCAAAAACTGGAGCTGCAGCTAATTTATCTGCTGCAGTCTGACATCACAAAGTCAAGAAGCTTTTTATGAAATACAGCAAAGACTCGCTGCTACAATAGCTGTATGTACTATCCCTGTCGCTATCCCTGTCCCTATCCCTGTCCCTATCGCTATCGCTTCGATTACTTCATAACTTCCCTCTGCCTTGCGTCTAGCCTCCTCTTCTTGCTTTTCTTTTAGTTTTCTACGTGCCTCCTTTAAATCCTTCTGTTTCTTCTCCTCTAAATCTATTTTAGCAGCTTCTCTCGGTTGTTTCTCCTTCTTTGATTCTCTTGGAGCAGCTTCTTTCAGTTGTTTCTCCTTCTTTAATTCTCTTTCAGCAGCTTCTCTCAGTTGTTTCTCCTTCTCTCTGTCAGCCTTCATCTTCTTCATGTCTTCCTCATACTTCTTCTCTATTTCCTTCTTCAGCTCCTCCAGCTGTTTGTGTCTTTGCTCTTCATTCTCTTTCAGGATTCGTTGTTTCTCCTCTTCAATCTTCTTCTCTGCCTCCTGGAACATTTCAGTGGTGTAGTGTCTTCCTCCATTCTTCTCTGTTATATTTCTGATCTTGTTCAGCAGCTCTCTGACCTGAGAACGATTCTTCATCTTATTATTGAAGACGTGGTACTGACCGTTACATCTGGACACAAGTTCCTGCAGGTCTTTATCTTCCTTTAAGAACTCCTCAATGGGTTCCTCTTCGAGCAGGTCACCATGGGTGAAGAGAACCATGCTGTATTTGTCTGCTTCCTCTCCAAAGATTGTCTGAATCTTCTGCACCGTCTTCTTCTCTTCCTCTGTGAATCTGCCCAGTCTGATGACAACCAGGAAGATGTGAGGTCCAGGAGAAGCATAAGAAATGCTCTGAACAATATCTCGTTTGATTTTCTCTTCATCCTCACAGGTGTCAAACAGACCTGGAGTGTCGATAACAGCAACCTTTTGTCCATCTACCTCACCAAAGGCTTTAGCACATTGTTTAGTCAAAGACTTAGAGGAGAACTTTGCTTCAAACTTCTTTTCTCCCAGAATAGTGTTTGCTGTGGAGCTCTTCCCAGCTCCAGTCTTCCCCACCAGCACAATCCTGATCTCCTCATTGTTGTATATGTTCGGTCCTGACGGGGAAAAAAGAAGAAACATTTAGCTGCAGGTTTTCATAAGATTGTGCATCTTTGACGTTGACATGAGCAATTTCACATTTTGCAGTGGAGCTTGATGGCGGTTTCCAAGATGGTTTTGAAGATTTGCTGCTTGGTTTAGTTTCTTACCACCAATAGTTGAACATCTGAGCAGATGTTGGATCTTAGTTACCTCTAAATCATCTCACTTTACTAATGAATTCAAGAAAAATGACTTAAGATCAGTTTAAAGAAATGTTGCACCAGGAACAAAACTCTCCTCATGAGCTGTAAGTGATGTTTGATTATCAAACATGAATTAAGAACATTATTATCCATCTTGAATGGTAATAATAAGTAATTATAGTAATGTAAAGTTATAATAGACTTGTGCTTAAACATGCTGATGGAAATCAGACACACAAAAATGCTGGAGATTGTGAGAAAAGTTCTCTTTTTCCATATAAGCGCTGTCCTGTTCAGAACTGTTGAGATTGATTCATAACCTAAAATAAATATGAATATATAATTAGATACATGTTACTTGTTGTAAAAGTTTCATAATTTCCATTAGTTCTTATTCTTATTTATCACAAGGTCGCTGGTTCGATTTTGCTGGTCAAAGTGTCCTTGGACAAGATACTGAACCCCAAACTGCTCCTGATGTGCTGGTCGGGTGCATGGCAGCCAACGCCATCAGTGTGTGAATGTATGCATGAATTACTGTAAGTCGCTTTGGACAAATGTGTCTGGTAAATGTTTTCATTTGTTTGCTAAATATTGCTTCTACAATCATAATATGGAGGGTCTTTGTCAGGGGCAATATTTAATGAGTTAATAAATAGGTATTATAATACAAACACAACACTTGGTGATGGCAACTCAACTCAAACAGAGTCAGAGTCAGAATTTTTATTTTTAATTAATGAGACATTCATTGATTGTGGATCAAGGACTGATCGATACTCTTATTGTCATGGACTGAGAAAAGGACTCACTGAATTAGAGGACAAGTCGTACCTTGTTAAGCACAATTCATAAGTGGACTCACAGAATGTAAAGGGTTAATAGTCAGAAGCAAGTTATATTCTTTGAAATTCACTTTCTTTCACATGAGGCAGACACTGTTTTGTTTGAATACTTGACTACAGTAACATTTCATTTTCATTTGGATGTAACTGTATGAAGAATTTGAATGTCTGATTGAAGTGGAAGTTTCTCTTGAGTGTCGTTAACAGAAACCTGTTGACCGCCCACCTCACCAAAGGCTTTGGCACAGTGTTCAGTTGAAGATTTAAGAGAGATTCTTGATATAGAATATATAGATATATCATGTAAATATATATGTCTATTCTATTTCTTCCCTTTTTAATTTTATTGCTTATTTTTGCTATTGGTTTCTGTTCTTGTAATATTCTGTCGCTGCTGTGACAAACAAATTTCCCCGTCCGCGTGACATTAAAGGATTTCTGATTCTGTTTCTGATTCTAATATAATCATCTGTTTCTCCCAGAATGGTGTTTCCTGTGGCACTCTTCCCAACACCTGGTTTCCCCACCAGCACCCTCCCTATTGTATCTGGCTGTTTCTGATGGGATGTCTGGAAAGTGAGCAAATATTTACAACTAATGTTTAAAGCTCTGGGGTATTCATAACATCAGGCGAGGTGAACATGGTCAACATTGACAAAGAGCAGTTGTACATTTGAGTACATTTTTTAATTCTTTTGTTTTGTTGTCTGTATGTTTCAACATGCAGTGGCGTATCCAGGACATTTTACTGGGTTGGCCAAGATGGGACACAAAGCTATTTGCTGTGTATTAGCAAATGAATAGCATTCACCTCGGGCAAAATTGGACCATCCTTTTTAATATAAAATCAAGTATCAGAATACACAACAAACTTAGGTAAATGTTCATGAATGACACACCTGGACATAACAGAACTGAACATACCATGCTTAGCAGGTGGATCTCCAGACACTGCTGGATCACGTCTCCTCTTCCTCCGGGTGTGGCTGGTCATCTGTGGGAATACACAGAAACAATACAGAGACATCAACAGGCTGGAAGTTCTTTTATCTTTGACAACTGTTTTAACTATTGTTCTTGTGTAGTGATGTTTCAGACAGTTGTAATTGTATAACTGGTAGACAAACAACTTGAATGTGAGCCTACATGGTAAATTCAAACTATCCAAGCATGACCTACCGTCCTGTGCAGATGGAGCTGCTCTTCGTCACTACTGCTATAGCGAGGCTGCTGACTGGACCGGGCCTTTCACTGCTGCTGGTAAAAGCTGTGGCTGGCTCTGACTCTTCTTTTGTTTTTGTAGATGAAGCTCTGAGTATCTCTGCTACTCTTCATTCCCTTTATATCACTGTGGGAAATGTAATTCAATCACTAAATCACTCAATCAATCAGTCAGTCAATTCACTTTGAAGTAATAGCTGTAACTACAAGCATCAAGTAGGATCATTGTCAAATTGGGTTAGAATTGTAACGGGAGGCACAGAGACAGGACCCAAAGCGCAGGACGCAGAGCTCAGAGAAGGTGTCTTTAATCAAAAAGGGGTTCGGTACACGGGTTATCAGTCCAGACAGGCAAACAATACAAGAGGGTCAGGCGGAGGCAGCGTCGGAGAAACCAGGCAGAAGTCCAAAAAACCAGAAAGATACAATCACTAGGAGCTCGGAGAAAAAGGCTGGAACGCTAGACAAAACTAAGACGAACTGGCACAGGAGGTGGGGGAGACAGGCTACTTAAGCACACAGGTGAGACAAAGAGACACAGGTGAAGCACATCAGGGCGGGGCAGGTAATCACACAGGAGGGAAGGACACAAGGACGGGAGGTGATGACCTGGAACAGAGACAACAGTGAGAACCAAAATACAATACAAGAAGCACAGGAGAGAAACTGGCAAGGTAAAAGGGGAACACTTAGCTGGGCGACGTGACAGTACCCCCCCCCCAACGGCCGACTCCTGGCGGCCGAGGCTCCCCGGGACGCTCGCGGTGGAAGTCCCGTATAAGGTGAGGGTCCACGATGTGCCTGGTGGGAACCCAAGATCGTTCTTCCGGGCCGTAGCCCTCCCAGTCAACCAAGTACTGGAACCCACGTCCTCGTCGGCGAACAGCCAAAAGCTTGCGGACAGTGAAGACAGGGCCTCCATCCACGATTCGGGGGGGAGGCGGGGTTCTGGATGCAGGGACCAGAGCGCTCTCTCTTGCGGGTTTCACCTGGCTGATGTGGAACGTAGGGTGCACCCTCATAGTTCTGGGGAGTTTAAGCTTCACAGCAACAGGGTTAATAACTTTAGAGATGATAAATGGTCCCACAAACCTTGGGGCAAGCTTCCTGGCTTCCACATGACGGAGGGGCAAGTTTTTGGTCGAAAGCCACACTCTTTGTCCTTCCAGATAAGTGGGCCCCTTGGAGCGACGCCTGTCTGCTGCCACCTTATACTGGTCCGAGCGGTGCAGTAGGGAGCGTCTGGCAGTGTCCCATATGCGGCGGCAGCGGCGGACCAGGGCAAGGGCTGACGGGACGTTGACCTCTTCTTCCAGGGCGGGGAAGAGGGGGGGTTGGTAACCATAAACACAATGAAACGGTGAGAAACCAGAGGAGGAGCTAGGAAGGGAGTTGTGGGCATATTCTGCCCAGATGAGATGTTTACTCCAGGAGCCAGGGTTCTGGGTGGCAAGACAACGAAGGCTGGTTTCCAGGACTTGGTTTAAGCGCTCTGTCTGACCGTTGGACTGCGGGTGATAACCTGAGGACAAGCTGGCCGTGGCTCCCAGGAGCCGACAAAAGGTCTGCCAAAACTGAGACACAAATTGGGGACCCCGGTCGGAGACGATGTCCCTTGGCAGGCCATGGAGCCGAAACACGTGTTGGAGCATTACCTCAGCTGTCTCCTTGGCTGAGGGCAACTTCTGCAGGGGAATAAAGTGAGCCATCTTGGAAAAGCGATCAACAACGGTGAGAATGGCTGTGTTACCTTCTGAAGGAGGAAGTCCAGTAACAAAGTCCACTGAAATGTCCGACCAGGGCCGCTGTGGCACAGGGAGGGGGCGGAGCAGGCCAGCTACGGGGTGGCGAGAGGTCTTGCATTGTGCACACACCGGGCAGGCAGTTACATAGTCTGTGATGTCCCTCTCCATGGCAGGCCACCAAAATCTCTGCCTGGTCACAAAGAGGGTCCGTTTAACTCCTGGATGGCACGAGAGTCGTGAAGCGTGGGCCCAGTGAATGACCTGTGAGCGGAGAGGGTTAGGGACAAATAGCCGATTCGGCGGGCAGCCGGCCGGCGGTGGGTTATTAACATTAGCTCGTAGAACCTGGGCTTCAACTTCCCAGGAGACAGCCCCCACTACGCAGGACAGGGGGAGAATGGTGCTGTCAGACTGACCGTTACTCCTGGCCGAAAACAGACGAGAGAGTGCATCTGGCTTTGTGTTCTTGGAACCTGGACGATAGGACAGAGTGAAATTGAATCGGGTAAAAAAGAGGGCCCACCTTGCTTGACGGGCGTTGAGTCTCTTTGCCTTCTTCAGGTACTCCAGATTCTTGTGATCAGTCCACACAAGGAAAGGGGCCTGTGCTCCCTCCAGCCAGTGCCGCCACTCCTCCAGTGCCACCTTCACCGCCAGTAGTTCTCTGTTGCCCACATCATAGTTCTTCTCAGCAGGGGAAAGCCTTTTAGAGAGAAAAGCACAGGGGTGCAAACGACCGTCTGCTGCAGACCTTTGGGACAGGACTGCTCCTATGCCCACGTCCGAGGCATCCACCTCTACAATAAACTGGCGTTCGTGATCAGGCAGGGTGAGTATGGGAGCAGACGAGAAACTCCTCTTAAGGGTACTGTAAGCAGCGTCGGCACGGGTGTTCCACTGGAAGAGAGTCTTGGGAGAGGTTAAAGCATGTAGAGGTGCAGCAATAGAGCTAAAATTTCTGATAAATTTCCTATAAAAATTAGCAAAGCCCAAAAATCGCTGCACCTCCTTTCTAGAGGTGGGAACCAGCCAGTCAGCCACTGCCCTCACCTTTTCCTGATCCATAGCCACCTTGCCTTGGGAGACCCTAAAGCCGAGGAAGGAGACCGAGTGAACGTGAAATTCACACTTCTCGGCCTTGACATAGAGCTGGTGCTGGAGGAGACGCTGCAGAACCTGGGTGACATGCTGGATATGAGCCTGCTCATCGGGAGAGAAAATCAGGATATCATCCAGATATACAAAAACAAAGTCATTCAAAAAGTCTCTGAGGACGTCATTCACAAGGGCCTGGAACACTCCAGGAGCGTTCGTTAAGCCAAAAGGCATCACAAGATATTCGTAATGCCCGCTGGGGGTGTTAAAGGCAGTCTTCCACTCATCCCCCTCCCTGATTCTGACCAAATGATAGGCGTTGCGGAGATCTAGTTTGGTGAACCACTTGGCTCCCTGCAGGGACTCAAACGCAGATGCGATCAGAGGGAGGGGGTACCTGTTCTTGATGGTGATGTCGTTCAAACCTCTGTAATCAATGCAAGGCCGTAAAGACTTATCCTTTTTGTCCACGAAGAAGAATCCTGCACCGGCAGGGGAGGAGGAAGGACGGATAATTCCAGCAGCGAGGGAGTCATCAATGTACTTCTTCATGGCTAGGGTCTCAGGTCTGGACAGGGAGTATAACCTCCCCTTAGGTGGAGAGGTTCCTGGAAGGAGCTCAATGGCGCAGTCATAAGGGCGATGTGGAGGGAGAGAGAGAGCTCGGGCCTTATTAAACACCTCCTTAAGCTGGTGGTAACAGGAGGGGACCCTAGAGAGGTCAGGGTACTTGGCGTCCTCCGCGGGAGACAGAGCCTTGGGGGCGGGGAAACACTTTCCCCTGCACTCTTTTCCCCAAGATATCACCTGGTTAGTGTTCCAGTCAATGTGTGGGTTGTGTGAGGATAGCCAGGGGTGACCCAAAATTAGGGGGTGCTGAGGAGCCTTGAAAACATGGAAACTAATCCTCTCTGTGTGAGAGTCCGGGAAGGAGAGGAGGAGTGACTGTGTGCGATTGGTGACCTTGCAGATAAGTCTGCCGTCCAGAGCGAAGGCCTCAATGGGTGTCTGGAGCCGATACGTCTTTAGGCTGAGAGAACTAACAAGAGCAAAGTCCATAAAGTTAGCATCAGAGCCAGAGTCAATGAACACAGGGGTTACAATAGTTTGTGAAGGAGAAGTCAGAGTGACTGTGACTGGTAGCTTAGCAGGATTGGAAATAGACAGAGTACTGCTGGTGAGGACCTTTACCTTGCAGGGCGGCGCGGAGCCTCTCCGAGGGCAGGTGGCGATATAATGTCCGCTCAGTCCACAGTAAAGGCACCTCCCCTCCACCATGCGGCGCTGTCGTTCCTCAAGGGAGAGACGGGTGCGCCCCAGCTGCATGGGCTCCTCCGTCGGAGTTGCGTCAGACCTGGGAGGAGATGAGTGGCGCCACGAAGAAAACGGGGACCGTCCACCGGAGTAATGGCGTCCCTGCTGGCGGGGCGGAGAACATGCTGACCTGCTGCGACCCAGCTCTCTTTCAAACAAACGCTTGTCTATCTTGATGGCCAAGGCGATGAGGGCATCAAGGCCGTCAGGCAAATCGAGAGGAGTGAGTTGATCCTTGAGGGGCTCAGATAGGCCTTCGATGAAAGTGTCGAACAGAGCCTCCAGATTCCAGCCGCTCTCTGCTGCGAGGGTCCGAAACTCGATGGCGTAATCGGAGACCCGGCGTCCTCCCTGCCGCAGCCGCACCAGAGCCCGTGCTGCCTCCCGGCCGGGAGTAGTCAGCTGAAAAATCTGGGTAAAAGACTTGGTGAACCGGGCCACAGAGTTGCAGATGGCCGTCTTCCAGCTCCACTCAGCCGTGGCCCAGGCCTCGGCCCGACCCGTCTGGGTCCATCTTGGCCAGTTCGTTCTGTAACGGGAGGCACAGAGACAGGACCCAAAGCGCAGGACGCAGAGCTCAGAGAAGGTGTCTTTAATCAAAAAGGGGTTCGGTACACGGGTTATCAGTCCAGACAGGCAAACAATACAAGAGGGTCAGGCGGAGGCAGCGTCGGAGAAACCAGGCAGAAGTCCAAAAAACCAGAAAGATACAATCACTAGGAGCTCGGAGAAAAAGGCTGGAACGCTAGACAAAACTAAGACGAACTGGCACAGGAGGTGGGGGAGACAGGCTACTTAAGCACACAGGTGAGACAAAGAGACACAGGTGAAGCACATCAGGGCGGGGCAGGTAATCACACAGGAGGGAAGGACACAAGGACGGGAGGTGATGACCTGGAACAGAGACAACAGTGAGAACCAAAATACAATACAAGAAGCACAGGAGAGAAACTGGCAAGGTAAAAGGGGAACACTTAGCTGGGCGACGTGACAAGAATCAGTGTGTACAGGTGTTCATGGGGCTCTGGAACCCCTAAAACAACAGCTTTGACTCCATTAAAATTTCAAAAAGAAAGGAGGTGTCAACAATGTGCCTAATTATGTCTATTTATAAAATTTTACTGCTCAAAGCTTGCTCCTTTACGGCTATGGAGCCGTAAAGGAGCTCAGTGAGAGTTCTCATTTCAATCTCGTTGTCGTCTTTTTTGGTCTCAAACATTTCTCATTTGTTTCTCCCAAAATTCCATAGGAGCAATAGGTGAGACTTGAGACTTTACCGCTTAAACCTTGCTCCTTTCCAGCACTGGGGAGACATTCTGAGACTTTATTAAGAGCTTGATGAGATCTCCTTTGAAACTTACAGGGAGCCCAAGTTGAGATTTTCTGCACCTTTTTCTCAGGAGAAACAATTGAGAAACAGGAGAAATCAGCCACCGCCTCACTTTGGTCTCACATAGATCTCATAGTTGTCTAGGAGAAATGAATGAGACACTACTGAGATCTCTTTTCCAATTTTCGTTTCCTCTGGGTTATCTCCAAGAGAAAACAATCTTTAAACAGCCCTTAAATCACAGCGCAAATAAATAAATCACAGCTTGTTCTTGTGTTATAGCTACTTATGTCTAGAATGTCACACTATATTTCACACACTGGTTCAAGTCCACAGATAGAAGTTGGTCAGCACTGTGTGTAAGACTATGAGACAAATCAACAGCACACTCTCCAGCTGTGCTGTCACAGTTGTTGATTAGCAGAGCAGCCATCTTGGAATTTAAGGTCAGTGTTGGTGAGGTGCGTCTCACATTCCAAGTCAAAAATCCGACTTCATTGGGTATTCCAGTTGAAATTGTTGACTTTGAATTCAGGAATTCTGACTTCCAAATTCAAGTAGAACACACCGTATAAACACAAGGATAGTTTTAGTTGCTGTTATTGTTCTATTCTCATGGAATCTTAAAGGAATATTATGCTGGATCTGTTTTAGTTTACCAGTTAATTGGGTACATAAAGCTAAAACTGATGCATTCTGATACAACAGGGAAGTTTGTGTTGAAGCTGTTTCACGCATGTGCTGATTGGATTGTCTTGTCATTTTGGAGGCGACAGTTTGTTGTGCTGTTGGATTGAAACACTCTGTATGAGCTTATAAATGCATCACTCAAGATCATAAAAACACTGGAGAGGACTTCCGGTCTGGCTGGCGAAGGGATGGCAGCATAGTAACAGGCTCCCGACGGTAAAATTTATACACGGCCCGGCCACGACTCGGAAATTCCTCTGTGACTCGCAAATATAAATGCAAATGAAACGGGCCAATGATTATGCCCAGGAAAGTTAAGAAAAGTGTCACGCAAAGGAAGGAAAACGAAGATATGGAAGAAGATCGACTGTCACAAGCTAGCGACAACATGCTAGCGGACACGCTACCGACTGACCCGGAACAGAGCCAGGATGCTAATCTCGGAACTATCCTAAAAGAGCTACGAGAATTTAGAAAGGACTCTAGCCAGAAACTGATCGACATCCGCGAAGACATTAATAAGATCTACAAACGAGTGGAAGAGACGGAGGAGCGTATAGAGGCAGCGGAGACTCGAATCCAGTCTTCAGAGGAGGTCTTGGCTGAGTTGGTGAAACTTCAGGCGCAAACAGAAGCTAAATTGATGGACCTGGAGGGGCGCTCCCGACGGGAAAATGTCAGACTATATGGGGTGAAGGAGGGAGCTGAAGAAGCCACGGCAACAATGACAACATTCGTGGAAGATCTGTTAATTAAAGGCCTGGAACTCCCGTCCTCCACAGCCCTGAATATTGAGAGGGCGCACCGTGCGCTCACCACGAAACCCCCGGCCGAAGCCCCGCCAAGATCCATCGTGGTCAAATTCTCGAGTTTTAGAATGAAAGAGGAGGTACTCAAAAAAGCGTGGCAAAGAAAGGGATTCGACTTTCAGGGGAAGAAGATACGTATGGACCATGACTACGCACCGGAGCTGCTGAGGAAGCGGAGGGATTACACAGAGGCGAAGGCTGCTCTGAAGGAAAGAAACATTCGATTTCAAACTCCGTTCCCAGCCGGGCTGCGGGTGTACTACAAGGAAGGCACGGTGACCTACAACTCACGGCAACGGCAGACATGGCGGTGAGGGGGATACCGGTGACGGTTTTGGAAAACCCAACCTCTCTTTTGGATCAGATCAGCCAGCTGTCTTGGCGACCCAGCGGAAGGCGAGGAAACCGGGAGAACCTGAACGCCAAACACAGCTTCAAAGAGACACTTCAAAGATTCCGACGTCAGGACACTAGATAAGTAGTGATAATGTAACGACCATCTATTTTTCCTTGTGACTTGACTTTGAGATGAGAGAATCATATACTAGAAAACAGATATCCTCTGTGAGGTTATTTGTGTAATACTACACCTATTAAGTAGATAATTTTAAGGGCATAAGTAATAAGTATGTGAAGTCGGGACATTTTACTGGACACTGTGGACCTGTCTATCAGCTTAGAGGCTGAAGAGGGCTCTCTCTCATTGTTAGATGGAAGAGACTTTCCCTCTAAACTCACGTTCCATCTGAGTTACGAGGCCATGAAAGAGGCCTCATCATTGGAAGTCATTGTGTATTTTTGTTATGCTCTTTGTTTTGTTGTAGTTAATGCTCGTGTTGGTGCTGATGTTACCCACAGCACCAGGGGTGCAAAAGTCCTTCCCTTTTTTTTTTTTTTCTTTCTCTCTCTCTTTTTTATTGAGGCGTTCAGGGCTTCAGTTATACTTAAATGACATATAATGCAAAATACCAAGTTAATTAAGGTCATTACGTATAATGTAAATGGTCTAGGCAATCCAATCAAGAGAAAAAAAATTATGGCAAAATTAAAGAGGGAAGAAATAGACGTAGCTCTCCTCCAAGAGACACATTTATCAAATTCGGAACATGAAAAACTTGTAAGATGGCGATTTAATCAATACTCGTCTTCCTATAGACAGGGCTCAAAGAGAGGGGTGGTAATCTTAATTTCTAAGAAATTAAATTTTGAGTGCATTTATGAAAAGAAAGACTTAGATGGGAGATTTGTTCTGGTCCGAGGTTATTTACAGGGCGCTTTAGTTACCTTCTTGAATGTCTACGCTCCTCCACTATCTGAATGGACATTTTTCAAACACATTTTTGAGCTATTAGTCTCGGATGCGCAGGGTACCCTAATCTGTGGGGGAGATTTTAATGTCAGACTACACCCAACCCTGGACGCATCAAAACCCTGCTACACAAGAGAGAAGAAGACTTCTAAAAATATAAAATTAATGATGAGGGAGCTCGGTCTCTGCGATACTTTGAGAGAATTGAATCCGACTAAAAAAGACTTCACCTTTTTTTCTCACCCACATTTGATCTATTCTAGGCTTGATTATTACTTTATGTATCAAAGGGACATGTATAGGGTTACAAATTGCAATATCGGGACTATGGATTTATCTGGTCATGCACCAGTCTACTTAAATGTAACATTAGACACCGAAAAAAAAGAGGACCATTTGGAGCCTAAATACAGGGATCTTGGATCCAATGCGGGAACAAATAAGAACGGACATAAAACAATATTTTGATGAAAATGACAATGGAGAAGTATCCCCACAAACTCTTTGGGATGCTTGCAAAGTGGCTTTAAGGGGAAAACTTATAGGCTACTGCTCAAATTTGAAAAAACAGAGAAAAGCAAAAATTGAACAGTTACAGTTGGAACTGGGAAAATTAGAGAATGCACAAAAAAAACATTAAATCCAGGTATAAAAATGGAAATGTGTAAGAAAAAAAACGAACTGAATGAAATTTACTCAAATGATATTAAGAAAAAATTAACTTTTCTGAAACAAAAATATTATGATACCGGAAGTAAATCAGCTAAATTAATAGCTTACAAATTAAAAAAGCAACAGGCAGAAAATACAATTCATAAAATAAGGGACCCCATTACCAACTCTACACACTACAAAATAAAAGATATCCAACAAACCTTTGAAACATTTTACACAAATTTATATACCCAATCCAAAACAGATGAAGAAAGGATGGAAGCTTTTTTAAAACTTATAAAATTACCCAAAGTGAGCAATGAACAAAATAGGTTTCTAATTGGTGAAATTACAGAGGAAGAAATTAAAAAGGCAATATCACATTCAAGGATAAATAAAGCGTCAGGGCCAGACGGATTTCCGGCAGAGTGGTACAAAGAGATGAAGGATTTACTCACCCCTAGAATGAAAACTACATACAACCATGTGCTTAAAACTGGCATTGTTCCTCTCTCTTGGAAAGAAGCAGTGATCTCCGTGATACCAAAAGAGGGTAAAGACAAGTTAGACTGTGGAAACTATCGGCCGATAAGTGTTCTGAACCAAGACTATAAGATCTTCACCCACATTTTGGCCAAAAGAATGGAAAATATTCTTCCTCAGATAATAAGTCTAGATCAGACAGGTTTTATTCAGCAAAGACAGACACAAGATAGCATTCGTCGAACGCTACATGTGATTGAGGAGATAAACAAAAATAAACTCCAGGCAGTAATGTTAAGCCTTGACGCCGAGAAGGCTTTTGATCGGGTTAATTGGGAGTTCCTGTTTCAACTATTGGACAAATTTGGATTTCATCAAATTTTTATTAAAACTATTAAAGCACTATATAATAAACCAAAAGCCAGAGTAAAAATAAATGGAGCAATTTCAAACACATTTGGCCTGGAAAGAGGGACCAGACAAGGCTGCCCATTGAGCCCATTGTTGTTCGCATTGTTTATCGAACCGTTAAGTCAGGGGATAACACAGAACAATAATATCACTAGTATAAAAATATTAGACCAAGAATACAAGATTTCTTTATTTGCTGATGACGTTTTAATTAGTTTGTCAAACCCCGAAGATTCAATTTTGGAACTATTATCATTCTTAGATACTTTTGGCTCGGTCTCAGGCTATAAACTGAACATCCAGAAGACCCAAATACTAAACTTCAATTACAAACCTAGTCAAAACATTACTTCAAAGATTCAACTAAAATGGGATCTAGAACATATGAAGTACCTGGGAGTCATCATCCCAAAAGATTTATCTAAATTATTCAACTTAAACTTTGATCTATTAAACAAGAAATTAAAGGAAGATATGAGGAGATGGAATCTTGTTCCAATATTAAGTTTTGAATCTCGGATTGAATCGGTAAAAATGAACATTTTGCCAAGGATACTATATCTATTCCAGACCCTCCCAATTGAAATTAATGATAAACAATTCAACGAATGGGATAAATTACTATCACGTTACATTTGGCAGGGGAAAAAACCGAGAATAAGGTTCCAAACACTTCAATTATCAAAAAAAAAGGGTGGACTGGCTCTTCCCTGCCTAAAAGATTACTATATTTCGGCCCAGCTGAGGATCTTGGTCTGTTGGTGCGCCTCAGATTACAAAGCAAGATGGAAGGAAATTGAAGAAAACATATCAGGGACGATGCCAATTCAAGCAAGAATAGGGGATAAAAGACTAATTAAATGCTTGATGGAAATAGGAAATAAATGGATCAACTTATCACTGAAAACATGGTTAAACGTTATCACCAGAAATGATATATTAGAAGAGGTAAAGATTCTGAAATGGTGCTGCTACGATCCTGACTTTGCCCCAAATAAGATGGATGCCAACTATAGAGTATGGGTTGGCCGGGGTCTCTCCTCATATTGTACCTTGTTCAACCAGTCAACATTGAAGAGCTTTCAGATGCTGAAAAGGCTACATGGTCTCAACAATAGAGACTTTTTTAGATATCTTCAGATACGACACCACCTAAACAGCAGTATGTCCAAAGGCCAAAAGGCGTTTGAAAACGGTTTGTTAAAAGTGTTTATCAGTGCTTATAGGACAGATTCCATGCTTAAAGTCATCTCGAGACTGTATAGAGGCCTGCAGGAAATAAAAATAGTGAATACCACGTATGTAAAACAAAAATGGGACAGGGAATCCAACAGCCACCTTTCAGAATATACTTGGATTAAATACTGTGAGTTCCAGTGGAGGATATCATGCTCAAACTCATGGAGATCTTTCGGCTGGAAGTGTCTCATTAGGTATTTCACTACACCTGCTCAGCATGGCTACCATACAGGATCTTCTAGCTGTTGGAGGTTGTGTCATTCTCAGGAAGCCAATCACTACCATTTGTTCTGGGCCTGTCCCAAAATAAATATTTTTTGGCGCAAGGTTTATTCAGAACTAGAATCTATATTTGGAACTGGCATTACATTTAACTGGGACGAACTTCTTTTTGGGCTTGTACACTCAGCTAATGTAAGTGTGAAAAATAAATATTTATTTGGAATATTGAGTCTAGCTACTAGAAAAGCCATTACAAGGAAATGGCTCAAGCCAGATGTCCCATCTATAGACGAATGGTATGATATTATTTACGATATGTATGTAATGGAAAGAATCACTTTTTCAATGAGGCTCCAGCAATCTAAATTCAATGACATCTGGAAGCAATGGAAAATGTACATTTCCCTGAAACGCCCTTCCTTTGTATAAGTCTCTTTTCTATTTCAAGATGTACTTGAGTGATTAATTATTTTGCTGTAATATTGTGACAGAAAACACCCCATGTTCATGTTGTGTTATTTCATAAAATGTTTTGTTAAAGGAAAACAATAAATAAAAAAATAAAAAAACACTGGAGAGTTGAGAAAAAGTGTTTCCATCTCAGCACAGCCCCATTAAGGACAGTTGAGATTGAAAAAAAAAAATGTTGACTTACCATCTCTTAACAATCTGCTGGCCATGGCTGTGTTCTGTAGAGAAGAGCTGGTCTGCTGCTGAACTGAAGAAATGAAGCGCTGTCTGCACCCACAGCTCTTTATATAAGGTCTTGTTGCAACAACTTTCACTTTCACCCTGCTCACCCCTCCCATCAGCATTTACAAAAAATCCCACCAGTTACTTTAAATGAGCAGAGATACAGTGCACACAGAGCCCTCTTATGATGACAACTTTGTTCACAATCTGTGACACTTCTAAACCATTAATTGTCACTTTGCACAGTTATAAGCAGCTGTGAACTAACTCCTATTATTACAGGATCACTTCTAACAAGAAAATCAAGGAAAGGGACAGTGGAGATTCATTAGGAGTCACAACAGTTTGTGATGCAGAGCTGAGCAGATTCATCAAAATAAAAATTGATAATGAAAACTTAATAATATAATTGTATTTGGATATCACAGTGGAAAACTGCTGAGTCAAAGAGTGTGACAGACCTCAGTTGCTGTTAGTGGTTTAACATCATCATATACATATACTTCAAAAGACAAGTTGCCAGCAAGTGCAGAGGACACCACAGTGAGAAGGTGTGTTTGACAGTTGAAAGAGGGACTTACCCACACAGTCTGTCTTGTTAAGAGGAAGTGATGACTGAACACTTCTGGTCTTCTGGTTCACTGGGTGTTTCCCCAGCAGGCACCTCAGGCACTGATATAATCTCAATTTAAAAAAGAAAGTCCTGTAGTTAATGTAGGACAGGTTGGTAGACTATGCGGGCCTCACATGGACGGCACCATAGATCTAAATGTAGGGGACTATCACTGCTTGATAATCAAGGTCATTAATCACTGGTGATTAATTTTACACTCGTAGAAGGGGCACCACCTCCATTGTTTGATTTACTGAAATAGGCTGGAGGAACTATTCCAAACATCTAACTGTACAAGTTTGACTTGGACAGCTAGTATGAATGAGTATGAATTTCAAATCAATTCATTCAATCTCAATATTCTGAAGCAGTGAATTCTTTGCACGTATCCATCGGTTCTCCACATTAAAATTAGGTTCCAGACAAAAACAAATGATTATATATATTTATTGACTAAATAATTCGGGGTAACATAAATTAACTGACAATTTTAGACGAACAACAGATAACAGAAAAGGTAAAGAAGGTAATAAGCAAAGTAATAAAATTATGTGACCGTAGGCAGATGGTAAAGTTAAAGGGTCGGGTTTATATATATTAAATATTACGGGAGTAATCTTTTAATACTAACGTGACCCTAATCTCAATTTTCTTAAATTCATAAGATAGAAGTCAGAACTTTAGACAGAAGTCAGAACCTAAGACAGAAGTCAGAACTTTAGACACCACTCAATCTCACATGTGTGGATCCAGCTGCATGAAGACGTTCAGCCTGTTTTGTCTGGGTGTTAGGAGGCACTGAAGCTTGTTCTCTTTGAGAGTTCTGGGTTGGACCACGGCACAGCGCGTCGGTCCAGTAGCCAGAGGGAAGACCGGTACTCTGTTGAGGGACTCTTGGTTCGAAGGCACAGCGGGTTTTCCGCCTTGGGAGCGCTGGGGGCAGAGTCGGTCTCGGCTGGGAGCACACAAAGTCCTGGTGCTATTGGAACCAGACCAGCCGCTGTAAGAAGCACTACCACGGAAGAGCCTGGAGTGTCGGCTCCTACCTCCCCCTATTCCCAAAGGAACAGCGAATATATGTAAATATATGTTCATTTTGAAAAATCAGCAAACTCTTTTTGAAAAATCAGCAAACTCTTTTTACATGAGTGTGTGAGTTTGTGCAGTAAAGCTAGCTAGCAAGAAGCTAGCTACTTGACAGCCATGGCTTCCGACACGGCACCCTCATAAAAGCAAATAAACAAATATCTGACCTCAAAGACGACATCCGTCGTCTCTCCCAGGAGTGGCAGAAGAAACAGGCCCTGTTGACCTCCTGTCTGGACATTGCCCATGAACAATCCATGCAAATAGTCTCACTCAAAGCGGCCCTCCAGGATACTGCTCCATGGGATACCTCCACCTGTCCGCGGCCTTTCACTTCCTCAACCCCCAGCCTCCAGTCATCCTGGGCTGAAGTTGTGATCCGCGGCAGAAAGGGAGCCCAGGATACGACTGTCTCTCCTCCTCGCCTGAGCCTCTCCAACCGCTTCGACGCCCTGGCCGACAATCCAGATCTCCGCTGTTCAGCCTGTTCTGTTATTATATTATGTGTTATTGTTAGCTTGATTGTGGAGTTATTAAACTGCAAAAACTTACGCTAGAGGGGTCGACATGTGCAAATAACTGTGGCTTTCTGCTCTCTACACACGGCTGCTGGCGGTCGTACGGCTCCTGGCTCCGGAGCCGCTGTGCTTCGGTCACGGATCGCCAGCTGTCTTCCAGGACAGCCATCTCTACTTCTCGCCGCAAATTCCTGAAGGAAGCCGTTCTCCGACGCTCTGGAGGCGTGCGCCACCCGACGCCGCTGGCGGACTCTCTTCCTCCTGGGGCCGGGGCAGCCGACCCACCGCAACACCTGTCCTGCCGGGCACCGTCGCCGATCCTGCCGTCAGCACACGCCCCAGACGCTAGATCACCACCATCCCTCCCGGCTCAACATTATCCTCACCCACTCTTTCCACCAACCACCCTGATCATTGGGGACTCCATTACACGAAATATCCGCTTTTTCAACGCCACCACCTGTTGTCTCCCCGGTGCCACAGTCCTGGATATCCTGGAAAAACTTCCTCGGCTGCTGCAGTCTCTCCCGTCCTCCATTACCCAACTAGTTATGCATGTAGGGACCAACGACATGGCTCGGGGTGCCTCTGAACTGACAAAACGTGCTTTTATCTCCCTCCTGGACTTCCTTCGCACTTGTGGAAAATCTGTTTTTATTTCTGGCCCCATTCCCACATTTGGTCGCGGCGACGTGCGCTTCTCCAGACTATTAATGCTCAACACCTGGCTCAAACTTGCCTGCTACATCCGAGGTCTTAACTTTACGGACAATTTTAATCTCTTCTGGAACCGCCCCTCCTTTTTTAAATCCGATGGCATCCATCCTAGCACCACAGGTGCTGGCATGCTTGCAGCCAATATCCAATATTCCGTACATCATGCTCCACGTGACTGACTATTTACACCACACACCCCCTCCTTTGATATTCTTCCTCACCCCATGCCAGCAGCAGTACAAAGCACAGTCCAGCTCTCTAGCGCCCCCGTCCCTCCCACTCAGCCCAAAAAATCCATCTGGTCCAACTCCCGTCCCCCTTCACGCAACACTGGCCGGGCCGTTGACCACAGTGTCCTAGCCTCCCTGCCCCAGTCGGCTAGTAGCACTGCCAATTGTGAAAGCACCACTGTCAACTTCGGTTTACTCAATATCCGTTCACTCATGAGCAAGGGCCATCTTATCCAGGATCTCATCACTGACAATAAGTTTGACTTTTTCTGTTTAACTGAAACCTGGCAACAATCCAACGACTTCTCCCAACTCAACGAATCTACTCCTCCGGCATTTACTTACACCTGTCAACCCCGTGGCACCGGCCGGGGAGGGGGTCTCGCAATAATCCAACACGAGAAGTGGAAAGTCTCGCCGGTGCCTACCCCTGCTTTCACCTCCTTCGAATCCACTGTTTGTCAGCTCTCTGGACCGACTCCCACCATCATTGCTACTGTTTACCGGCCCCCAAAACCAAATATTGACTTTCTACATGACTTTGCTGCTCTGCTCACCCACCTATCCACCCTTTCACCAAACAACATAGTACTGGGAGATTTTAACATTCACATGGACAATACCAACAACCCACTTACCAAAGACTTTACATCCTGCCTCGACAGTTTTGGATTTCAACAGCACACCGATACCCCCACTCACTCCAAGGGTCACATTCTGGACTTAATCTGCTGCTCTGGTGTTTCCCCTTCCGATCTAACTGCAGTTGAACTCCCCATAACCGACCACTTCCTCCTCTCATTTAATGTAAAACTCTCTCTCTCCACTACCAAGCTCCCCCGTCTCATTTCTTTTCGCAATATTAAGGATATTAACTTAGATTCCCTCTCCTCCAGCATTGACTCCCTCATGGCCACTCAGAACTCACTCACCCTCGAACAGCTGGTTTCACACTACAACACTGGACTCCAACAGATACTCAACTCCCTTGCTCCGCTAAAAACAAGATCTGTCTCCTTCTCCCTTTCCGCTCCCGGGTTTACCCCCGAACTTCGACTTATGAAAGCTAAAGGACGACAACTCGAGCGGCTATACAGGAAAACTGGACTTCATATTCACAAAGACATTTACAAAAATCATATGTTACATTACAAGAACTGCATTACCCAAACCAAATCCAATTATTAAACTGCTATAATCTGTTCCAACAAAGGTAACACTAAATCACTATTCTCACTGTACAAAAATATCACCCAAGCCCCAGAATCTCTACCATCTCACCTCTGTTCAACTGCTTTCTGTAACTCCATCATGTCATTCCTCAGTCAGAAAATCCAGATGATCCACCAACATCTCAGCTCACAAACCACCCTCAATGTCATATCCGAACTTCCTCCTCCTACCCACTTTTTCTCCTGCTTCCAGCTCCCCACCTCCGCAGAAATTTCAGATCTTATCCGCAAGTCCAAGCCATCCACCTGTCAGCTAGACCCTTTCCCCACGGTTCTGGTCAAAGCCTGCCTCCCTTCCCTGGTCCCTCTCATCTCTGCCATCATCCACTCCTCTCTCTCCACTGGAACTGTTCCTACACCATTCAAGACTGCTGCAATTACCCCAATTTTGAAAAAACCCGGTGCAGATCCCACAAACTTCAATAACCTACGTCCAATCTCTAATCTCCCCTTCATTTCCAAGATTCTTGAAAAAACAGTAGCAACTCAACTCCATTCTCATTTATTCAACAACAACCTGTACGAACAGTTCCAGTCTGGTTTCCGCCCTCTCCATAGCACAGAAACTGCACTCTTAAAAATAACCAACGACCTCCTCATGGCAGCTGATACTGGTTTACTCTCCATTCTCATCCTCCTCGATCTCAGTGCAGCCTTCGACACCATCTGTCACACCACCCTCCTGAAGGGACTGTCCTCCCTCGGTATCACTCATACTCCTCTAAACTGGTTCAAATCATATCTCTCCTGCCGTACTCAGTTCATCCAGCTCAAAACCTTCACATCCCAACCTTCCCCTGTCACCTCTGGTGTGCCTCAGGGCTCTGTCCTGGGGCCCCTCCTCTTTATCATTTATCTCCTTCCCCTTGGCAATATCTTCCGCAAACATAACATCACTTTTCACTGTTACGCAGATGACACCCAGCTCTACCTCGCCAGCAAACCCACTTCCAACCTCCCTCCCTCCTCCCTTACCGACTGCTTAACTGAAATAAAATCCTGGTTCACTTCAAATCTACTAAAACTCAACTCTGACAAAACTGAGATCCTTCTCATTGGCACACAGTCAACACTTTCCAAAACCGACAGTTTCCCCCTCATCATTGATAACTGCTCCGTTTCCCCCTCCCCACAGGTTAAGAGTCTGGGTGTCATCCTCGACAGTACACTCTCCTTCCAATCTCACATCAATAACATCACCCGGTCTGCTTACTTTCACCTACGCAACATCAACCGCCTCCGCCCCTCCCTTACTCCCCATACCACTGCTATCCTCGTCCATAGTCTCATCACTTCCCGTCTGGATTACTGCAACTCCCTCCTCTCCGGTCTCACCCACAAATCCCTGCACAAACTTCAACTGGTCCAGAATTCAGCTGCCCGTGTCATCACCAGAACCCCCTCCATCCACCACATCACTCCCGTCCTACAGCAGCTCCACTGGCTCCCGGTCAAGTCCCGCATTGACTTCAAAATCCTTCTGCTAACATTCAAGGCCATTCACAATCTTGCCCCCCCATATCTTTCCATCTTCTCCATATCGCCACTCCCTCTCGCACCCTCCGTTCATCCTCCTCCATTCTGCTGACTGTCCCCCCTGCCCGTCTCACCACCATGGGGAGCAGAGCTTTCAGCCGCTCTGCTCCCCGGCTCTGGAACTCTCTGCCACCCGAAATAAGGAACATCACTACACTATCTGATTTCAAGTCCAAACTCAAAACACACCTGTTTAAGATCACCTTTCTTAGTTAAATGAATTTGCTGTCAATTTTTACTGTTTTCTTTTCTTGTGTACTTTGTGGCTTAAATTGTATTTGTTTACTGTAAGGTGTCCTTGAGTGACAGAAAGGCGCCTATGAAATAAAATGTATTATTATTATTATTATTATTAAGAGGAGGTGAAGACTGAATACAGTTCTTTGGTTCACTGGATGTTTCCCCAGAGGGTCATTACATGACGGAGACTGATATAATCTCAATACAATTATAAATCATGTAGTTAACGACCTGCCCTTAAAACAGGTGCAGAGGCTCATCAGTTCATTTTCTAACATGACACTCGGCTGGTCCAATCACATTTATACTCTGAGGTTACCACTTTGTTGAGCAGATGAAGTCAAACTTTCTCTTGGTCAGAAAAAGACAAACACACCAGTAGAGTGAATTGTGGGAAGCAATCAGCCCTGACACTCCAGGAACCTCTGGTTATTTTAACATAACATCCATTTTTAAATCACTAATTGCTGTAAAAGCCAGTCACACATTTTTAAGAGACATTCTCATCGTAGAGAATTAAAGTCCTCAACAAAACTACTGTAACATCAGGTATACTGAGAATCATTATAACCAATGATACAAGTCAAAAGTAACGATTCATTTGACTTTTTATTTGAATAGACAATTACAATATAAATGAAATGCAGTTATTTGTTTGAAGGCAGAGACCTGCTCATTTATTTAACGTTCAACAAAGCCAACATTTCTACTTAAATCTGCAGTCAGGGGCCAAACAGGAATACTGGTTTAAAAACTTCTTTTAACACATTTTTTCAAACATCACCAGACATCCAATAGAATGACACCCTTCAGTCATCAGGCCTTCATATATGTCACCTGTACTGTTACAGGTGATACCTGTTTGAGGCGCCATCTTGTGCTCAAATTAAAACATCAATCCAGTCAAAAGAACAAACCAAAAATCAAATTCATTATGATTTGCACCAAATTATCTCAATGTTAAATGATAAATAGTTCAGGCTGACAATCCAATGCAGGAACTTCTTAAAAAACTGACCTAGTCATGGTCAGTATATACAAGAGGACTGATTATAGTTACTGATCTATTTTGTTGTCATCAGTTTATATAAAACATACATTCCTAGTTACATAGATTCAAAGATGATTTTAAAAGCCTTATAATGGTAGATATATTTAACAACATATTTTATTTTGTCCTCAGTTCATTTCAGCTGCATCATTCACATGTTACAGTCACTTCTGGCCAGTGGAGGGAGCTACTGTACAATATCTGTTCTCATGCAGGAGTTCAGCTTTGTGCATCCATGAGAACAATTAATGTGTCACAGTTATATAAGATTAGATCAAATTAAATGAATTAAACAATCTTGTGTGTTACATCTGACAACAAGTAACATTAAAATGCAAAACTAAAATCAATCTTTGAAAAGAATTACTCATTTATTATCAGCTTCATTCATTATCAGCTTTATTTCATGATCACCTTATCACTTTCATGACAATTTGTAGCACTATTCAAAATTAATTGATCTTACCAACATGTGTGAAAATGTTTATTTATTATTTATTTGACATTATTAATCAAGGGACAATAAATCACACACAAGTTGTTAGATGCTAAATCACACATTGTACATAAAATCAAAACATGTATTTCAGTTATGATTCTTGATTGAGCAGGTGTCAGGTGACTAAATGACATCATACACAACAAACCAACACATGAAATCATCAATAAAATCAAAGCAAACAGAAAAACAACTTCGCAGAAGAATTACAGAGAACTTCCAATCCAATCCATCAGCTGTTTTTTAATGTTCACAGCTAATTTCGTTCTAAGCCAGAATTACTTTGTCTGAACTTCTGCAGGAAGATGTGAAGTTATTCAGTGGAAAAGATGTCGCTGCTGTTGGGACCCACAGATGAATTTGTTCATTGTGAATTTCAAAAAGGACTCTGAAGTGAACTCAGAGGCCGTCCAGACAGGAGAAAACGATCTTTTTTTCCTCTGTCTTCCTCGGCATCCTTTCAAGAATATTTGTGTCCACACGGATCCACTGAAAACGACTGAAAACGCTGTAGTTCATATTCCAGGCCTCTAGGTGGTGCTTGACATTCACCAAAAATGGAGAAGAGGAGACGGAGCATGCGCATAAAGCATGCACGCTGTAAACAAACAGACAGTAGACGGAGAAACTGAACACAACAAGAAGAAGATGAAAATGGCTACTGCAAGGAAACCAGAAGCCTTTGTGTGGACCGATAATGAGGTCGAACTGCTGCTGAGACTCACACTCAACTACAAGACGAGTACGTTGCAAGAAAGGCTCAATATCTTCTGCGGCACGAACTCAAGTAAGTAGTCCGCCATTGTTGTTGTTGTTGTTGTTGTTATGAGACATTGCGGGGTTCAGAGGTCAGAGCTTAGAGATCGCGGGGTGGGGCGATCGCGTCATCGTTTTGGAAAGTGTGCGGATTCGCCGTCCACAAGAAAACGGGAGGGCTTCGTTTTCGAATTTCTCCACCCTGAGACCTGGTTTCAAAAAAGTGCTTTTTCAGGCGCTGTGTTTTCAGGATCCGTGTGGACAATAGGCCAAAATGATGCAATACATGTGCGTTTTCGCAAAAGAGCGTTGTCGTCTGGATGGGGCCTCAGATTCCCAGAACTGCCCATTCTTCACACCTAGGCAGGGTGCGAACTACGGGGGAGCCAGGGGGGTCTCAGCCCCCTTTAATAAGACATGAGCTCCCCGAAAACATGATTTGTATTTTGGGGGGGTCTCTAAAATGTTGGCAAAATGCAGTTTTGTCCCATGCATTTACTTTTTGTTTTGTTTTTTTGTTTTTCTGTATTGTCATAATCATGGATCATGTGTAAAATAAGGCTATTTTTAATGTGTGATTTGTGCATCACTATTTTACTTTAATAAAGATGCCGGCCTGCATGCAATTCTTGTCCTCACCACTGAAGCATGGGGGCGCTATGTCTTAAACGTCACTTTAAATCAGACATCGGAAATGAAAAAAAACATTTGGACCATTTGCGCAGGAGCTGCTGGACCCGCTCAATTTCGGTGCTGAATCGTATTTACTGCCATGTTTTGCAGTCATCATGTCTAAAAGAAAACAGGGAAATCTACTCGCAAATTTCGGATTTACAAAGAAATAAAAGACGAATGACTCTGAGGAGGCGAGTTCCTTGGCAGATGCTAGCTTGAGGACCGACACCACCACTGCACCTGTGTGGACTGCTGCCGGTGATGGAGATGGAGATGGAGTTTAAGAAAGCTCAGAGGCCGCTGATGATGGTGACTCCACCTGCCTCTCTGTTGTGAGGATTGGATCTCTGGTAGGCAGCATGTAACGCCCACCAATGTAATAATGTCCGAAAACGTTATAAACCACAAAGATAATAAAAATCTGCAGCAGTTAATGTAATAAACCCACAAATGTAATACATTTTCCACAAACGTAATAGCCGCTGCCTACTACAAACGTGTCCTGCCCTCTTCCAGGTCATCATGGTGGACAGGAGGTCGTCTGGCTCGGGAACCACTTGGTGATGTCTCGTCCTGCTCGATCGTCTCCTGGATCCACTCACTTTATATATAACTTGTATCAGACTTTCTGTTGATGTAACTTGTAAACTGTGATTTGTTGCTCTTTTCTGTACACTGTATCTATTGCATGTCTGTCCGTCCTGGAAGAGGGATCCCTCCTCTGTGGCTCTTCCTGAGGTTTCTTCCATTGTTTTTTTTTTTACCCAGTTTTTTTTTTCCCATCAACATGTGAAGTTTTTCCTCACTCGAATCGAGGGTCTAAGGACAGAGGATGTTGTTCACTGTACAGATTGTAAAGCCCATTGAGGCAATGTGATTGTGATTTTGGGCTATATAAATAACATTGATTTCATTTGATTTGATCAAGCTCTCAATGAAGTGAATGTCAGAATGTTTCAACTCTTGTGTCTCTTTTTGATCTCAGGCAGAGACATCAGAGAGTTCGCTTTATGAAATCAATCTACTCTCATCCGAATCTCCTCAATCTGTGCATCTCAGGTTGACTTCAAAGCAAATAACAAGCTCTCTGTAAGTGCTCACTGAAGTCTCATCCAGACTTAAAATGTTAGCCATTTTCCTAACATGCATACCAGTGGATCTACACTCTGTGGGTGCACTATTCAGGTCTGCAATGTTCTCCTGCATGTGTAGCTCATTGTGTGTCATTGCAATGTTGTGTCATAGACCAATAAACAAACCCTTTCAATTTCCTTGAGGGAACCTCCCAAAAGGATGAATAAAGTTGTCTAAGTCTTCAAAACTGTCATGAATTAATAACAGAACAGTGGAGCCCTGATTAATGTTATGGATAACACCTGCTGTGCTTTCTGTCAACGTTTGACCAATAGGAGAAGAGCTTTTGTGACTCTCAGCCAATCAAATCCAGCTGCTTTCCCCAAGTATTAAAAACTTCACCTAGCAACACTCCTGAGTAGCTTCTGACCAGTCAGAGCCAAATGAGTCTCTTCATCCTCAATTCTTCTTTTGTTGTCATTCAGGAAAGTTTAACTTTTAACTTACAGTTGAGGAGGTTTAACTTTTACAATGGCTGACTTTTCGAGGCGGTAGGTTCAATCAATCAAAAAGTAAAAGATGCATTTCTCTTTGTGTTGAACACTAGAAGCATTATCCATATTTCTACAGATCTACAGACACCAGTTTGTTGGGTTGAAATTTGCTCTCTGGGTAAAGAAAGAAGATAGTTTCTCACCAACACGACCACTTTATGGGTCTTTCCAGCTTCATATCAGCTTCTCTGACTGAACTTAAGATTGATTTTTTCTACAGAATGAGATGATGAACTTTATCCCCACTTCTTAAAAAAACAACCTAGTCATGGTCAGTATATGTACAAGAGGACTGATTATAGTTCCTGATCTATTTTGTTGTCATCACTTTATCTAAAACATAAATTCATAGTTGTTACACGGATTTAAATATGATTTACCAACAACACCTGGCCAGTGGAGGGAGCTACTGTACAATATCTGTGCTCATGCAGGAGTTCAGCCTAAAATCAGCCTCTGGAAAGAATTACTCATTTATTATCAGCTTTATTTCATGATCACCTTATCAGTGCTTTCATGACAATCTGTAGCACTATTCAACATTAACTGATTTCATCTACTGGAATTAAAATGTTAGTTTTTTTTATTTATTTGACATTATAAACCAAGAGACGTTAAATCAGACAAGTTGTTAGATGCTAAATCACACAATGTACATAAAATCAAAACATGTATTTCAGTTATGATTCTTCATTGAGCAGGTGTCAGGTGACTAAATGACATCATACACAACAAACCAACACATTACATCATCAATTAAATCAAAGCAAACAGACAAAAAAACATAGCAGAAGAATTACAGAGAACTGTAGTAAGTCAATGACATGTCTACATCTTGGAAATATTCCAATCATAACAGCCTCCATATTGCTACAGCTACAACTACAGCTACCCCTATCCCTGTCCCTGTCAGTGTCCCTGCCCCTGTCAGTGTCCCTGTCACTGCCCCTGTCACTGCCCCTGTCACTGCCAATGTCCCCAACCGGATCAGAAAGTCTTTTACTGCATCACTTTCCTCTGCCTTGCGTCTAGCCTTCTTTTCTTGTTCTTCTTGTTGTTTTCTACGTTTCTCTTCTTTTTCTCTTTCAAGAGCTTCTCTCCGGCGTTTTCTCCTTCTCTCTGTCAGCATTAATCTTCTTCATTTCTTCCTCATACTTCTTCTCTATTTCCCTCTTCAGCTCCTCCTGTTCTTTGAGCCTTTGCTCTTCATTCTCTTTCAGGATTCGTTGTTTCTCCTCTTCAATCTTCTTCTCTGCCTCCTGGAACATTTCAGTGGTGTAGTGTCTTCCTCCTTTTTTGAGCAGGTCACCATGGGTGAAGAGAACCATGCTGTATTTGTCTGCTTCCTCTCCAAAGATTTCCTGAATCTTCTGCACCGTCCTCTTCTCTTCCTCTGTGAATCTGCCCAGTTGGATGACGATCAGGAAGATGTGAGGTCCAGGAGAAGCATAAAAAATGCACTGAGCAATATCTCGTTTGATTTTCTCTTCACCTTTACAGGTGTCAAACAGACCTGGAGTGTCGATAACCGCAACCTTTTGTCCATCTACCTCACCAAAGGCCTTATTACATTGTTTAGTCAAAGAATCAAAGGAGAACTCAGATTTAAACGTATTTTCCCCCAGAATGCTGTTTGCTTCCCAGCTCTTAACAATCCTTATCTCCTCATTGTTGTATATTGTATATGGTCGGACCTGACGGGATGTTGAAATAATGAACAAATGTTAGTGTTTTCATAAGATTAGGGAACATGTGTGACTTTGACAGTGAACAGTTTGGGTGACTTGTTCGTTTTCTATTCCGCTTTTTCCATCAGGGTTGCGGGATGTTGCTGCCTTTTATCCCCCCGTGGGGGGTTGCGGGGCTTACTGGGGCCAAATCCAGTTCAACTTATGGGCGAAGTTGAACTGGGTACACCCTGAATGAGTCGCCAGCTCATTGCAGGACCCTTACTGATGGCAGTGGCTGCCCTAAAGGGTGCCAACTGCACATCAGGAGCAATTCTGGGGTTCAGTATCTTGCTCAAGGATACTTCGGCATGTAGCTCAGTCCTACCCCAGGGGAGCAGGGGATTTGAACCAGTGACCTTCGGATCACTAGTCCACCAGCTCAACCCACTGAGCTACAGCCGCCCCAGTTTGGGTGACTTGGTGGTTTAAAAAGTGAAGTGTTTAAAAGACAGAGTCAGAGTAGTAGATCTAAAATGGTTCTGATTGGCTTCCCCTTAATGATTAATGAATTTAGGAAAAAACATTTATTGGCATGAAAAATAACTAACTAAAACCCAGCTCATTCTCACTGCCATCACATCAGATACAAACTGGATAGATTGTACACACAACCACACAAAGGTTTAAGTCCTGTGTGTGACCAAGCATCAGTGATGACTACATCTTTAAATAAGTTACACAATAAAGCTAACTTACCTAAACACACAACTTACTTTAACCCTAAAAACGTGATCTTTTTCTAAACTTCACTGACTGTTCTTGTCTCAACCTACACAAAGTCTACAGCCGCCAGCCAACTAGCTCGTAGCTCCTGCACCTGTGTGAGAGGAAAGAACTCTCCACACCACCAGGTGGCAGTAATCTCTATTTGTCATTCAAAAAGAGAAACAGGAAGACTCAGGACAGCAGATACAATTGCTGTGTCCCAATACAGGGACCTGCATCCTTCGAAAGGACCCGGCCTTTGCGGTCTTCGAAGGTGAGTCATTCTGAGAGATCTTGTTAACCGCATCAGCCGTTGTTAAATGGGACGGTCTGGCCTTTGGCGCATTTCCTGGTTGCGTCACCAGATGTTTTACCCTCACAATTTCTGCCGCCCAAGCCCATGAAAATGATGATCTACGGCACGCGACATTTTCTTTTATTCCTTTTTTTCTGGTGCGCAGACTCTTGGGATGTGTGAGTCCGCGACCTCCTCCGAAGGGAGAAGGACACAACAAATTAGTTATGATCTGAGACACAACAAATTAGTTCTGAACGAGCGTTTCCACTCCCACTAATATATCGCCAATATAGAGATAGTGAGTTGTAAATGTCTCTGGTGAAGAGGTGGAGGATGAGGAGAAGCTGCACTAAAGAGTGAAATCATGAATTCTTCTGAAATCAGAGTGAGTTCTCTCACTGATGGCTCAGTTGACCAAAAAGACACCGACTAGTAAGGAGGGTTTGTGACACATCACACAAACTGCTGCTGCCACAGACGCTCACTGGTCTCCTGGTTTGTCAGGACCTTAAGGCCTCTGAGCGAGCTGCCGTGTTTGACGAGCTGGGAGTGAGAACATGTTGATAAAAGCAACGATGCAACTCCCAAACAACTAACCAGTGTTAGATGAAAAACCTGAGTCTTACTTAGATATCTGCTGTGAATTAGGTTAATTTAACATGAAATATAAACATTACAAACTATTTAGAAAGTAAATGTAATTACAATAGACTTTCATGAAGCAAAACTTGAGACAGAAGCATCAAAATCACACTCAGCTTCCAGTTTATGAGGTCCATCTAACACTAAAGCAGTCTGACACAACAGTCAAGAAACAAATCCTCCCTTCATGAAGGTTATAAAGTTTCTTTTGAAGCTGTTTCAAACTCATTTTCTACCCAATTAAGATCAGTGACAGTAGACAGAATAACAGAAACACCTCTCTAATGCTGGAGATTTGAGAAAAGTTTTTTATGTTATTTAAGCACTGCCCCCTCTTTAACTGTTTATGAAAAAAGTGTGACTATGATTTGTAATACTAGTTAATCAATATTATGAATACATTTCATTGACTTACCATGTTTGCCACATTTGCTGGCCATAGTTGGTTTGTGGGGAGAAGAGTTGGTCTGCAGCTGAAGTGGAGACGTAAAGTTAAAGCGAAGTTAAACCTTCCTGCAACATCAGCTCTTTATATGAGGACTTCATGCAACAAACCATACCTATGAAATACAGCTGACGTCACACTCAACACCAGATCTAATCATCTGCTGCAGTGGATCATAGGTCGAATCTAAATCTTTTTTCGATCCCTTTCTTTAATTTTCAAAGTCTATAATCCTGATGTCTTTTGATACACAGTAAAGGAAAAATATACCCTTTTTTTTACTGTTGCATCATTTAATGGCTTCTGATTTACTTTTCTACTGTTTAATAGTATATTCAAATGTTATAAATGTTGGCTTTCACAATAATATCTCATATACAAGAAAATATGAATGAGATGTGACTTTAAACTCAGAAATTAAAAGTTTTTTTCTCATGGCTCTATTGGGGAATTAAATTAGAGAAACAAAAAATTAAATCCTATGCATGTGCAAGTGTGATAATGAAAAAATAGCATTTTCAACAAAAGACTATACCCTCCTTATGAGATTATATTTCTTTCTTAATACTTCTTCCCCACACTAAGTTTTTACCTTCATATGTGTATGACGTTAAATGTCGTTCACAGCAAAAAATGCAGCAAATCCACTCCCCCATCAGCATTTACAGGAAACTCAACCCGTTCTTTCACTCTGCCAACAAATAAAGTGGACTGGAGTGCAGCCAGCACTTTTGAATTGTAGTTCTTAGTCTCTGTTCACAACATGATGTTACATAAATAAGAAAGTTGGCGGAGAAAGTGGCTACTATGATAGGGATAAAATAAAGACAAGCTGATTTAAGAAATTCGGACTTTGTGACGCTAAACTACGGAAGTTTTTGATTTTCTTGTTGGAAATGATCTATAATGATAACAGGTGTTTATATATGTGCAGTTGACCACTAATGTTTAAAACTGTTGCAGAAGAAATTTAACTGTGAATTTGTTGTAAAATAAATATGAACAATTCTTTTCTGAAGTCATTCAGCTGTTTAATGTGTAAGAAAAACATTAAATAAAGAATCTAAAGGTTTCTAAAGTTTCTGCTTTTTCAGTCACATATGTGTAACCGGGTTGAAATTATACCTTTATTTTTATGTTTGAAATGTCACCAAATCCTGATGAATAATGTTTTCTATATGTTTAAGATGTGTTTTATTGCCCATATTTATGCCTGAATGTTGTATTCTGACAAAGTGTTAATACCTGTACTGTCACTTTAAGAGGTAGCAGGCCTTGGTGCCGTTGTTCCGGTGCTTCTCTCAGTCCGCGCCAAGCTAGCTGAGAGGAGGTAATGTATTATTTTGCTCGTCATTTCTAAACATATATTTCGGGTTTTGGACAATGCAAACCTTGTTTAATTCCTGTATAAATGTTAGTACATAAGTTGTGAACGTGCAGCCAATGTGTCAGTTGAATATAAATCTTGTAAACAGACTTTTTGCAAGCTTTAAAGTAGACAAGTTTCCACATGTTAGTCTAAAGAGTTTTCTGTGTGTGTATTCGCTAACAGGAGCTTGAGACCTGTGTGCTGTGAGAGAGAGACTGCATGTTTCAGAGCCTTATGTGTTTTTCTGTTGATTTGTACAGGTATGTGCATTATGTTCATTATAATTTATCTGGCATAGTGTTTATATGTGTTTACACTTGTTGCATTAAGCATGTACAGGAAATTCACGTTATCAAATACATTGAACATTTTATTATTTATTTCATTTATTTTCACATTTTTATTTAAAAGTATTTTTGTTGTTGAAACTAAAGGTTGAGTCATGTATGTGCAGTCCGCGCCAAGCTAGCTGAGAGGAGGAGCTTGAGACCTGTGTGCTGTGAGAGAGAGACTGCATGTTTCAGAGCCTTATGTGTTTTTCTGTTGATTTGTACAGACAAACCCACCGCCCTGCCTTCATTAAAAGAGCAACCAACAGCTGGTCGTGGTCCGGGTCCTTTCTTCATTCAGCTCAACATAGAACACAACGCAGAACATACAAGGGTTAACGGATGTGCAATTAATTTGATAAAAACTGCTAAAGACAATGCACGCCCGTTACAATGGTGCCGTGACCTTTCAAGGGTTGGTCTGAAGATCGACGTCAGCTCGTTCACCGTGGGAAGCTGCATTCAGTCCCCTTTTCTGTGGTCAGGTATTCCCCTGGACCGCAACCAGGTGATTTTGATATTTTCATTGCTTCATCAGTATGACAGCATCTAAGAGAATAATTTACTGATGTGTAATTGGTTGCTGATTGATGTGATAATCCAGATTTGTTATTGTGTGCTCTTCCTGTTCCTGGCCATTCAGTTTGAATTTTACTGTTGATCTTTTTTTTTCCCTTGTATTTTTTTCTCTGTGTGTGAAGTGACTAAATCATGGCAGAGGGTTACACATATTTTGTTGAGGGTGGAGGTAACGATGGTAAGAGTGACTCTGTTGAGTACCAGGTTGGTGTAGGGAGGGGTTTGTTCATCCGACCCCTAGAGTCCAGAACACCAGGGCCTAGTATCACAGCATTACACACCCCACAGCTTACCTCTACACGTTATGTAGATCGTGCCATGCCAAGCCAAGTCGAGCAGAATCCAGACTTGGGCTCACTCATTACACAGTTAGCTGAAAAGCTAGGTGAATCCATTACAGCTAAGCTAATATCTGACAGGAGCACAAATAACACCAGTACTCCTGCAGAGCCCTCAGAGATAACATTGCCTAACGTTAAAGTTGTCATGCAGTCAGGTGCAAAGGAGCCTCCCATATTCAGGGGTGATGGCTCAGACAAATTTACGGTTCATGAGTGGGAAAATCTTATGACTCTGTACTTAAAGAAGCGAGCTATTCCAGTTCATGAGCATTCACAAGAAGTTCTGGCGAGACTTATGGGCAAAGCAGGGGATGTGGTGAGGATAAAGCTGCGTAACGACACATCTATGAACCACACTGCGAATCCCCGTGTGATTTTTGATATTCTGAAACAACACTTTAGCGAACTGACATATTCAAGCATGCCTTTGGCAGATTTTTACAATACACTGCCCATGTCAGGTGAAGATGCTATGGAATATTGGATAAGGCTAAACAAAACAGTTGATGTAGCAGATGAATGTCTGAAGAGGCAAGGCCGAAGCATTGATGACCCAGGCCATGAGGTCAGTATGATGTTTATCAAACACTGCCCAGACCAGTCTCTTGCAAGTGTTTTCAAGTTCAAGTCTGCGGATAAATGGTCGGCGTGCGAGATCCAAGAGAGGCTTGATGAGCACATGCAGGGAAAGAAAATTCGAGCCGCAGCTGCTAGGCCACTTAAGGCGAGTACGACGGAGCACAAAGTCTATTCCCAGTGTCATGTGCCTATAGCTGATAATACACCAGTCCCGAACACTACTGTGCCGTCGGTGCCATCCCCGGTACCCATGCCTACTGCGAGTGTTGACAATGACTGCATGAGAAGTTTGGTGAACTTGTTGGACCGGCTGGTTACACAGCATACACAAGGGCCAGCCCACCTCAGGGTTCAAGCCACAGTGCCTCGTCCTTCTCAAAAGTTCTGCAGGGTTTGTGGGGCTTCTGATCATTCCACATTGTCTCACTGCAGGCGAGAGAACAGGTGTTTAAGGTGCTTGTCGCCTGGTCACTGGAAGAGGGACTGCCCTGATAAGACCGACCAGCACCGCCCTCAGCCTGTCAACAGCACTGGTGGACAGAACCAACAGTTAAACTAGAAAACCCACACCTGAGGAGGGTCGGTGTGGGTATTGTGGATGAATCCCTCTCCGATGCACATGACCCAGCTCGTTTGTATGAGGACTGCTGTGCCCAGGCACCTAAGGGGACTCGAATAGTCATTCAAGCCACACAGAAAATTGAAGCTTTCAGTGAGTTGTTTTATGCTCCTGTCCTTGTCAATCACAGTGTTCAGCTAAAAGGCATGTTGGACTCTGGCTCCATGGCATGTAGCATCAGCGAACTTGCAGTAGAGAAACTCAACTCTGCTGGTGTTTTGCCTGAGCGGCAGTATCCTGAAGAAAATATTGTTTTGATTGGCTGTGGTGGTCTGCAGACTCGACCTGAGGGTTTTTATGACTTGGAGATGCGGCTTTATGGTGTTCGCTGTGTCGTACCAACTTTAGTTGTGCCTGGTCAGCGTGACGATCTCATCCTCGGTTCAAATATCATCAAACAAGTGATTCGTGTCCTGAAGGGTGATAGTGACTATTGGAACATGGCGTACAGAACTGAGCATCAGTCTGACCCCGAAGTTGAGCATTTCTTGTCGATGTTCACCAATGTCGAGCGCTGGAGAGGGAGTGAGGTTCCTGACAAAATAGGCACTGTCAAGCTCACCCAAGCAGTGACACTCCTACCCAGGCATGAACATTTAGTTTGGGGCAGACTCCCTGCTAACGTGCCGATGTCACCTGGAAGCACTGCTGTTGTAGAGCCAACCAACTCTAAAGCCATGCCACGAGGTGTTCTGGTGGGTCGTCTTGTCACACCTCTCTGGGGTGATAGATGGGTGCCGATGACAGTTGTGAACCCATCTGACAAAGCTATCACACTGAAGAGAAATTGCAAATTGGCTGATGTGTTTCCATGCTTGGCAATTGAGGATCTAGCTGCTTTTCAGGGTCTACATGTGGCCTCAGAGAAACAACTAGACGCAGACAACAAACAACCTGACATTGAGATACAGCGATCTCATACAGAGAAACGAGTACCTGACACACTGGGACGGCAACCCGACACCCCACCCAGTGCCTGCCTTGATGATCAGTCATCTGAGAGTCTGTCAGAGTTTGGCCTAAGTGACATCGACATAGACTCATGTCAGGTCAGTAAAGACTGTAAGTCTCGGCTCACACAGCTGCTGATTGAATATCAAGACATCTTCTCCAAGCACCCATTGGACTGTGGTAAGGTTGAGGGATACACACACCGCATTCATCTCACTGATGATCGCCCTTTTCGCTTGCCGTACAGGAGAGTCCCTCCCGCCCACTATCAGAAGTTGAGGCAGGTTCTCAGTGATATGGAGGAAAAAGGGATTATCAGGAAGTCCTCAAGTGAGTATGCTTCGCCACTGGTGATGGTGTGGAAGAAAGATGGTGGGGTACGAATCTGCACTGATTTCAGGTGGTTGAATGCCCGAACCTTAAAGGATGCCCATCCCTTGCCGCACCAGTCTGACTGTCTGGCCGCTCTTGGTGGCAATTGCTTCTTTAGCACAATGGACCTCACTTCTGGCTTCTTCAACATCCCAATGCATGAAGACGACAAGAAGTACACAGCTTTCACAACCCCCCTTGGACTGCATGAATATAATCGCATGCCGCAGGGACTGTGTAACAGTCCAGCGTCCTTCATGAGGATGATGATTGGAATCTTTGGGGACATGAATTTCACAAAACTCCTGTGTTATCTTGACAATCTTCTTGTCTTTGCACCATCAGAGGATGAAGCCCTGTCCAGACTCCACACAGTGTTTCAGAGGTTGAGGGAGAACAATTTGAAACTGGCCCCTAAGAAGTGCCATCTGCTTCAAAAACAAGTCAGATTCCTTGGCCATGTCATTAATGGTGAGGGAGTGGCCGTCGATCCTGCCAAAGTGGAGGTCATCACCAATATGACAGTACGGGACCTCATGGAGGACGATGAATGCACGCCTTCTGTCCGAAGAATCAAATCATTCCTTGGCATGGTATTTTATTACCAGCATTTCATACCAAACTGTTCCTCCATTGCGAAGCCCTTGTTCGCTCTTACAGCTGGACAGAAGAGACGGGGACGGGCAGCTAAGGATAAGAAGTCTCCTGGTGCCTATCGTAAGCTTACCCCTGCAGACTGGTCGGTGGAATGTGGAAACGCTTTTGACAAGTTGAAGACCATGCTGTTGGAATGTGTTGTGTTGGCCCATCCAAATTTTGAAGAGCCATTTCTTTTGTCAATTGATGCATCGCTGGACGGACTTGGAGCTGTGCTCTCTCAAGTGCCCCAAGGAGAGTCCAAGGCCAGACCTGTTGCTTTTGCGAGCAAGACCCTCAGTGCGTCGCAACGGAAATATCCAGCGCACAGACTGGAGTTCATGGCTTTGAAGTGGAGTGTATGCGAAAAGTTCAGCCACTGGTTGAAAGGCCGTAGTTTCACCGTCTGGACGGATAATAATCCACTTACTTACCTTCTAACAAAGCCGAAACTTGACGCATGTGAGATCCGCTGGGTGTCTAAGCTTGCATCTTACTCCTTTGATCTCAAACACCTGCCTGGGAAAAGAAATGTGGTGGCTGATGCCTTAAGTCGCGACCTCTTCGCAAAACCCATTTGTCAGAGGCTGCTGAGGGAACCATATCCCAACCTGATTCAGGAAGCTGATGGGATAGAAGTGGACTCTGTGCAGGATGTTTTCAGGGTCAGCTGCCAGACTCAAAGCTTTTTAAGGAACCATCCAGCACCCAAGGTGGCGTGTGATTCAGCTGAGATCAGAGCTCTCTGTCAGGCACACTGTGACTGGAATGAAGCGGCAGAGTCCAGAGCACTCTGTCTGGCCCAGCACATCCAACAGCAGTCAAGTGGTCAGGATGTTTCACCCATGTTCTCCGCCCAGGAGCTGCAGATGAGTCAAGAGCAAGACCCCTGTATCTCTAAGGTGTTGCCCTTCGTTGCAGCCAGGAAGCGACCATCTAGGCGTGAAAGGCATGGCGCTGACTCAAAGGTCCTCAGGTTGTTCAAGCAATGGGACAAGTTGGAAGTCTGTGACGGGATGCTGTACCGGGTGACGAGAGATCCTGTGTCCAAGCAGAGGAGATCTCAATATGTGTTGCCTTTAAGTCTAAAGGAAAAGGCATTGTCGGGCATCCATGATCTGGCAGGTCATCAGGGCCAGGACCGTACTCTTTCACTTGCAAGGCAGCGATTTTACTGGCCTGATATGGAGAGGGATGTGAGGGCACATGTTAGATGCTGTCAGAGATGTGTGTTTGGAAAGTCGCCGGAACCTGCTGCTCGTGCGCCACTAGAAAGCATCAAGAGCTCTGCCCCAATGGAGCTAGTGTGCATGGATTTTTGGTCGGCGGAGGACAGTAAGCAGCGGTCTGTGGATGTCCTAGTGGTCACCGACCATTTCACCAAACTTGCCCATGCATTCCCTTGTGCCAATCAGACGGCAAAGCAAGTCGCCAAAAAGCTCTGGGACAATGTTTTCTGTGTTTACGGTTTCCCTGAGAGGATACATTCCGATCAGGGCACCAATTTCGAGAGCAACTTGATTGCAGAGCTCCTTCGTCTGGCCGGTGTTGCAAAATCCCACACGACAGCCTACCACCCCATGGGCAATGGCGGAACAGAGCGATTCAATCGCACTTTGGGCAGCATGCTCCGTACCCTTCCCCTAAAGGAAAAACACCAGTGGCCGCAACAAATCCAGACCCTCACGTTTGCCTATAACGCTACAGTTCATGAGACTACAGGTTATGCGCCCTTCTTCTTGATGTTTGGGCGTGTGCCTAGATTGCCGGTAGATATTATGTTCAAGCAGGTTTTGAATGATCCAGGAGTTGTTGACTATGACTCATATGCCAAGTCCCTGCTTTCCTGCCTCAAAAGTGCTATGGAAATCGCCCAGAAACATTCCTCCACTGAGCAGCATCACCAGGCCCGGCAATATAACAGACGTGTTAAAGGTACCTACCTGTCTGTGGGAGATCGTGTTTTGGTAGCAAATAAGGGGGAACGGGGGAAGAGGAAGTTGGCCGACAAATGGGAGGATGGAGTGTATACAGTTGTTGGTGCGAATCCCAATATCCATGTCTACAAGATACAGGATGCAGGGGGACACACACGAGTTGTGCACAGGAATCTTTTGCTGGAAGTCAACTTCTTGCCATTCTCCGGGATGGATGAGAGCCAGGGTGCCCATGCAAGTGATCAGTCTTTGACCAGCGAGGAATCCGATCGGGAAGATGGTAACGGTGATGATGATGCGGCCTCAGCATCTGAGTTAGTGACTCAAGATGACAGTGCGCAGAACGTGTCAGACTCCAGAGATGGAGAGAAGCTTTCAGTTCTGTCACCTGAAGTCTCACCTGACCCTGAATCGGATGATTCAGAAGAGTTGGTTCAGTCTAGTCCGGTGCGCAGTCCTGATGGTGCCTCTGCTGACTGCCCATCCATTTCACCTGCACCACACACAGACACTTCACACGCGCCACACGCTGACACTTTGGTTCACACTGACCCGCACGCACACACTGCAGCTGATGGTCATGTTAGAACACGTGCAGGGAGAGTAGTGAAGTCAGTGAACAGACTTATAGAATCCATGGTTCAGAAACCATTTATTAGGGGTTCAAACATTTTGTTTGGGGGCCGTTCCCAGTCTCTCCTTGCTTTGCAGAAATGAGCCTTGATATATGTTGGTAAATTTATTAGGACATGTTTTTTTTGTTTTTTTTTAGACTGAGTTGTGAGCTTTGTTATATGTAAATGTCTGTTGGACAAGTTTTCTGGGTCAAGTGTTGTGTGGCGTATCAGGCGTCGCATTAAGCTAAGGGGATTCAGAGACCTGATCAACCTCTTTCTTCCCTGAACCTTGTATGTGAGGTAACTTCTAAGTTGACTGTGGACTAGGTCCTTCATTTCATTTGTGCCAGATCGTGTCAGTGGTAGACATTTTACGCTCCTTGCAGTCTTGAGCTTTCCCATCATCAGGATGTTGGTGAATTTCAGGAGGGGTGAATGTAACCGGGTTGAAATTATACCTTTATTTTTATGTTTGAAATGTCACCAAATCCTGATGAATATTGTTTTCTATATGTTTAAGATGTGTTTTATTGCCCATATTTATGCCTGAATGTTGTATTCTGACAAAGTGTTAATACCTGTACTGTCACTTTAAGAGGTAGCAGGCCTTGGTGCCGTTGTTCCGGTGCTTCTCTCAGTCCGCGCCAAGCTAGCTGAGAGGAGGTAATGTATTATTTTGCTCGTCATTTCTAAACATATATTTCGGGTTTTGGACAATGCAAACCTTGTTTAATTCCTGTATAAATGTTAGTACATAAGTTGTGAACATGCAGCCAATGTGTCAGTTGAATATAAATCTTGTAAACAGACTTTTTGCAAGCTTTAAAGTAGACAAGTTTCCACATGTTAGTCTAAAGAGTTTTCTGTGTGTGTATTCGCTAACAGGAGCTTGAGACCTGTGTGCTGTGAGAGAGAGACTGCATGTTTCAGAGCCTTATGTGTTTTTCTGTTGATTTGTACAGGTATGTGCATCATGTTCATTATAATTTATCTGGCATAGTGTTTATATGTGTTTACACTTGTTGCATTAAGCATGTACAGGAAATTCACGTTATCAAATACATTGAACATTTTATTATTTATTTCATTTATTTTCACATTTTTATTTAAAAGTATTTTTGTTGTTGAAACTAAAGGTTGAGTCATGTATGTGCAGTCCGCGCCAAGCTAGCTGAGAGGAGGAGCTTGAGACCTGTGTGCTGTGAGAGAGAGACTGCATGTTTCAGAGCCTTATGTGTTTTTCTGTTGATTTGTACAGACAAACCCACCGCCCTGCCTTCATTAAAAGAGCAACCAACAGCTGGTCGTGGTCCGGGTCCTTTCTTCATTCAGCTCAACATAGAACACAACGCAGAACATACAAGGGTTAACGGATGTGCAATTAATTTGATAAAAACTGCTAAAGACAGTGCACGCCCGTTACATATGCATTAAAATAGTTATTGTCACAGTAATCATTTCTGCAGTATCATACTTGACTTCAAGAAATCCCTTTTAAGTGACAAAATCCACCATCTTTGATTCATGTAAAAGTTACATTTAACTTTCAGGTGAAGCTTCCAAGAAGCAGAATGAGTTTATTTCTTCAGGAAATGAAAAAATGTAGCCTAGTATCAATATGATGCTGAAAATCAAAATCAGAAATGTTTTGAAAGCTTAAACTTGTGTTCAGTAGCAGCTGAACATCATGTGTACAGGGAAACTGAACTGGTGTTGTTCCCTGTAAATGCTGAAGGGAGTGTGAACAGGATGTTGCTGGTTGTGGTTGATAGAATGAACGATAGAGATGCAGGAGGACTGGATAATCAAGCTGTGCAGGACTCTAAAAATAAACTGGGACAAACAAATGTTTGAATGATTTCAGTGGCAGTGATTTGCAGCAAATTGGCTTAACGTTAAATAATAAACAGTTCAGGCTTACAATCAAATACCGGAGTTCACTTGCATTTCTTGAATAAAATGTTACATTTCTTTTATTTTCTTTAGTTTTTGCTAATTTTATTCCTACTTTCAAGCTGTTTAAAGGCCAGTTTTATTTGTAACATTATGCCTTAAATGTTTGAATTTGAATCTTGTTCAATAAAGAAAATAACAGAACAGTGGAGCCCTGATTAATGTTATTGATAACACCTGCTGCACTTTCTGTCAAAGTTTGGACTGAACCAATAGGAAAAGAGCTCTTGTGACTCTCAGCCAATCAGATCCAGCGGCTTTCCCCGAGTATAAAAGCTCCACCTAGCAAAACTCCTGAGTAGCTTCTGACCAGTCAGAGCCAAATGAGTCTCTTCATCCTCAATTCTTCTTTTTTTGTCATTTAGACGCAGCGTCAGGAAGGATTAACTTTAAACTTACAGTTGAGGAGGTTTAACTTTTACAATGGCTGACTTTTCAAGGTGGAAGTTTCAATCAATCCAAAAAGAATAAAATGCATTTCTTATTGTGTTGAACACTAGAAGCATTATCCATATTTCTACAGATCTACAGACACCAGTTTTTTAGGTGTACATTTCCTCTCTGGGTGAAGAAAGGAGATAGTTTCTCATCAACACAACATGTTTCATGTCTTTCCAGCCTCATTTCAGTTTCTCTGACTGAACTTAAGCTTTATTGTGTCGATAGAATGAGATGATAAACTTTGTCCTCACTTCTTAAAAAACATATCTAGTCTTGGTCAGTATGTACACATGGTAAATGGTCTGCATTTTTATAGTGCTTTTCCAGTCTAACGACAGCTCAAAGTGCTGTACAACACATGCTACATTCACACACACATTCATACACTGATGATGGAGGCTGCCATGCAAGGCACCAACTGCTCATCAGGAGCAATTTGGGGTTCAGTATCTTGCTCAAGGACACTTTAAGATGCAACTAGAGGGAGCCAGGATTTGAACTGGTGACCTTCTGATCACTAGACGAGGGCTGATTATAGTTACTGATCTATTTCATTATTGTCAGATCATATCAAACATACATGCATAGTTGTTACATGTATTTAAAGATGATTTTAAAAGCCTTTTCATTTTAGATCTGATCAACAACATATTTAATTTTGTCCTCAGTTCATTTCAGCTGCATCATTCACATATTACAGTCACTTCTGGCCAGTGGAGGGAGCTACTGTACAATATCTGTGCTCAGGCAGGAGTTCAGCTTTGTGCATCCATGAGAGCAGTTAATGTGTCACAGTTATATAGAATTAGATCAAATTAAATAGATTAAACAAGCTGGTGTGTAAGAATCTGCTTTCTTTTAATTCTTCCACTGATGATGTTACATTTCTAAAGTCAACCTCTGAAAAGAATTACTCATTCATTATCAGCTTTATTTCATGATCACCTTATCAATACTTTCATGACAATCTGTAGCACTATTCAACATTAATTGATCTCATCAATAGGTGTGAAAATGTTAGTTTTATTATTTATTTGACATTATGAATCAAGGGACATTGAATCACAAAAGTTGTTAGATGTTAAATCACACAATGTACATAAAATCAACATATGTATTTCAGTTATGATTCTTGATTGAGCAGGTGTCAGGTGACTAAATGACATCATACACAACAAACCAACACATTACATCATCAATAAAATCAAAGCAAACAAATAAACAAAGCAGAAGAATTACAGAGAACTTCCGATGAATCAGCCATTTTTTAATGTTCACGGCAAATTTCTTGCTAACCTCTCCAAGCTGTTACTGTTCAGAATGACTTTGTCTTTGGATTCAATCTTAACACCAGTCTGAGCTTGTGCAGGAAGGCGTGTAGTTTATTTTACAGTGTTTGTCTCTAAAGAAAGGACTCACAGCACATTAAGAATGATTCTCTAGATTTGTTGCTGCTTTGTATTAAAACTATTCAACTGGTGAAACAAAGAGTGAATTTATTGTGAATCAGTCACAGAAAATGACTGAGTTTGTTACTGATGTCGATGCTGACAGTGATCATTTATCAATATATCTACAAAACAGGACATTTTATACACTGCAGATAATAATGGAGCATGAAGAATCAGACTCAGTTGTGTTCAGACACAACAGCAGCTGGATTTTAGAAACAAATTGTCCACAAAGTCATTTGACAGAAAAGATGTGAGTAGATGTTTTGCTCAGGGATTGTTGGATTACAACAAGTTTTTTAATGACAGGTCTACATCTTGGAAACAAATATTCCAATCATAACATCACATCACATTAAAATCTAAAACAACAGCAATTTTCATTCAGTATGCTGTTAGTACAATTCAGACCCAATGAGGAGACCAAAAACTGGAGCTGCAGCTAATTTATCTGCTGCAGTCTGACATCACAAAGTCAAGAAGCTTTTTATGAAATACTGCAAACACTCGCTATTGCCCGTGTCCCTGTCCTTGCCACTGTCCCTACCCGTGCTGCCAGCACTGCCCCTGCCCCTGCTGCCAGCACTGCCCCTGCCTCTGCTGCTATCACTGCCCCTGCTGCTATCATTGCCCCTGCCCCTGCCACTATCCCTGCCCCTATCAAAATTCCAATCACAACGTCTCTTACTGAACTACTTCCCTCTGCCTTGCTTCTAGCCTCCTTTTCTTGCTTTTCTTGTAGTTTTCTACATGCCTCTTGTTTTTCTCTTTCACACTTAGCCATTAACTTATTCTGCTTCTCTCCGTCAGCCTTTATCTTCTTCATTTTTTCCTCATATTTCTTCTCTATTTTCTTCTCCAGCTCCTCCAGCTGTTTGTGTCTTTGCTCTTCATTCTCTTTAAGGATTCGTTGTTTCTCCTCTTCAATCTTCTTCTCTGTCTTCTGGAACATTTCAGTGGAGTAGTGTCTTCCTCCGTTCTTCTCTGTTATATCTCTGATCTTGTTCAGCAGCTCTCTGACCTGAGAACGATCCTTCAGCTCATTATTGAAGACGTGGTACTGACCGTTACATCTGGACACAAGTTCCTGCAGGTCTTTATTTTTTTTCAAGAGCTCCTCAAACAGTTTTCCTTTGAGCAGGTCACCATGGGTGAAGAGAACCATGCTGTATTTGTCTGCTTCCTCTCCAAAGATTTCCTGAATCATCTGCACCGTCTTCTTCTCTTCCTCTGTGAATCTGCCCAGTTTGATGACGACCAGGAAGATGTGAGGTCCAGGAGAAGCATAAGTAATGCTCTGGCCAATGTTGTCAACTGTTTTCTCTTCATCATCACAGGTGTCAAACAGACCTGGAGTGTCAATAACAGCAACCTTTTGTCCATCCATCTCACCAAAGGCTTTATCACATTTTTCAGTCAAAGAGTTCAAGGAGAACTCAGATTCAAAGTTCTGTATACCCAGAATGGTGTTTCCTGTGGCGCTCTTTCCAGCTCCAGTCTTCCCCACCAGCACAATCCTGATCTCCTCATTGTTGTATTTGGTTGGACCTGATGGGAGGTTGAAATAAGGAACAAGTGTTTAATGTTTTCATAAGATTAAGGAACATGGGCGACTTTGACAGTGAGCAGTTGGTGCTTTGACTTGATGGTTTGAAAAGTTTGAAAGACACGGTGAGTGCAGTAGATCTGAAGTGTTCTGATTGGCTACCCCTTAATGTTTAATGAATTAAGGAAAAAACATTTATCCTCATATAAAATAAATGAAAATTAATTAAAAGCCGGCTGGTTCTCACTGCCATCACATCAGATACAGACTGGATGGGTTGTACACAGGAGATCCAGGTTTAAGTCCTGTGTGTGACCAAACATTAGTGATGACTACATATTTTCATAAGTTACACAAGTAACATATCTTACCTAAACACACAACTTACTTTAACCCTAAAAACATGATCTTTTTCTAAACTTCACTGACTGTTCTTGTCTCAACCTACACAAAGTCTACAGCCGACAGCCAACTAGCTCGTAGCTCCTGCACCTGTGTGAGAGGAAGTAGCTCTCCACACCATCAGCTGTTAGTGGTTGCCATATAAGGACTGGTTTAACATCATCATTTACATATACTTCAAAAGACCAGTTGCAGGGAAGTGCAGAGAAAACCACAGTAAGAGAGTGTGTTCGACAGTTGAAAGAGGAAATGATCCACACAGTCTGTCTTGTTAAGAGGAGGTGGAGACTACATACTGTTCTGGTCATCTGGTTCACTGAGTGTTTCCCCAGCAGGTCATTACACCACAGGGACTGATATAATCTTTAAAAAAAAAAATGTTTAAGTCCTGTAGTTAGTGACCTGCCGTTAAAGCAGATAGAAGTTGGTCAGAACTGTGTGTAAGGCTGGTTTAATGTGACAAAAGAGACAGCAGTGCTGATGAACAGCACACTCTCCAGCTGTCACAGTTGTTGATAAGCAGAGCAGACATCTTAGATTTTTAAGATCAGTGTTGTTGTTTGGTGCGTCTGACTTTCCAAATTACAAATTCAAGTAGAACGCACCGTATTAACACAAGGGTAGTTTTAGTTGCTGCTATATAATTGTTCTAAATCTCATAGAACCTTAAAGGAATATTATAGTGGATCTTTTTTAGTTTACCAGGTAGTTGGGTTCATAAAGGTAAACTAATGAATTCTGATACAACAGTGAAGTTTGTGTTGAAGCTGTTTCACACATGTGCTGATTGGATTGTCTTGTCATTTTGGAGGCAACAGTTAGTTGTGCTGTTGGATTGAAACACTCTGTATGAGCTTATAAATGCATCACTCAAGATCATAAAAACACCAGAGAGTTGAGAAAAGTGTTTCCATCTAAGCACAGCTCCATTTAGGACAGTTGAGATTGAAAAAACATTTTACCATACCGTCTCTTAACAATCTGCTGGCCATGGCTGTGTTCTGTAGAGAAGAGCTGGTCTGCTGCTGAACTGAAGAAAGAAAAGATTGTCTGCACCAACAGCTCTTTATACAAGGACTTGTTGCAACACTTTCACTTTACCCCTGCTCACCCCTCCCATCAGCAATTACAAGAAATCCCACCAGTTATTTTAAATGAGCAGAGATACAGTGCACACAGAGGCCTCTTATAATTACATCTTTGTTCTCAATCCGTGACGCTTCTAAATCATTAATTGTCACCTTGCACAGTTATAAGCAGCCGTGAACTAACTCTTATTATTACAGGATCACATCCAACAAGAAAATCAAGAAAAGGGACAGTGGAGATTCATCAGGAGTCACAACAGTTTGTGATGCAGAGCTGATACATAATGAAAACTATATATTATATCTGTATTTGTATATCACAGGAAAACTACTGAGACAAAGAGTGTGACAGACCCGTGTTTGACAGTTGAAAGAGGGAGTGACCCACACAGTCTGTCTTTTTAAGAGGAGGTGGAGACTGAATACAGTTCTGGTCATCTGGTTCACTAGGTGTTTCCCCAGCTGGTCGTTACACCATGAGGACTGATATAATCTCAATAACAAAAAATTATAAATCCTGTAGTTAACAACCTGCCCTTAAAGCAGGTGCAGAGGCTCATCAGTTCATTCTCTAACATGACACTCAGCTGGTCCAATCACATTTATACTCTGAGGTTACCACTTTGTTGAGTGGATGAAGTCAAACTTTCTCTTGGTCAGAAAAAGACAAACACACCAGCAGAGTGAATTTTGGGGAAATTAATCAGCCCTGACACTGCAGGAACCTCTGGTTATTTTAACATAACATCCATTTTTAAATCAATAATTGTTGTAAAAGTCAGTCACACATTTTTTAAGAGCCATTCTCATTGTCAAGAATTAAAGTTCTCAACAAAACTACTCTGTCTGTAACATCAGATATACTGAGAATCATTAAAACCGATGATACGTGATGATAAGTCAAAAGTGACGATTTATTAAACTTTTTATTTGAATAGATAGATAATTACAATATAAATGAAATGCAGTTATTTGTCTGAAGGCAGAGACTTGCTCATTTATTCAACATTCAACAAAGCCAACATTTCTACTTAAACCTCCAGCAGGGGTCAAACTCGTTCATGCAAACAGATTCTTGTTCATGTTCAGAAACTCAAAGAGCTTTTTGATCAAATAGTCCAAGAAGTGAGGAGCTCCAGGAGCTCGACTCAGGAACTAAATAAGGAGCTTTAGTTTGTTCCTGTCAGCATTTTCACAGCACAAACAACTGTCAAATAAAGGGTTTAAACACAGACGCTGATCTGTGATGTCATTATTTACAGTCAGTTATTACTGATGAGTTTTCCTGTTTGTTACAGTCGAGCAAACTGAGAGAGGTCAACCTAACAAACACAGACAGGAAACTGACAGAAATGAGACTGAAGACTGAAATCAACTCCACTGTTCAACTTTAGAACAACATTCACTGACTCATGCTGAATGTTCTGAGATGGTTCAGGTTACTATAGCAACACCATGTGACTGTTTTTATGTGTCTCACTTTATTTATGTTTCCATGTTTTTATATGTACATGAATAAATATGATATTTAGATCAAATATTCAGTTTGAATGAAGAATGGTTTGATTTGTGTTCACAATATTAGAAAATATTTCCTCCACACAGGAAATGACACCACCTTAAATATTTAGTGAGGTTACTCTGCAGAATCATTTATAAATGTTCTGTGGTCATGTTATTTTCTGTGTGTTTATTCTGTGTTTTCTATAACTTTGTCATATCTTAACATATTGAGGTGCAGGCCTCAGATCAGCCCTCTGGGTTTCTGCCTCTTCCTGCACTGTTTATCATTTGGATGAGCTGCAGGTGTGCAGGGTGATCGGCAGCAGCAGGTGGAGAGGAGGCCGCTGAGAAACACAAGGAAGAAGGACGGACAAAGTCTAAACTTTCACATGTTGTGTTTTAATTAAACATCAAAAGGATTGGCTGAAATTCTTCGTACCCTTGATTGTCTGATGTTCTCTCAGCTTGAATATTCAGTCCTTCTACATGTTCATGGTTCCTTCAGTTAACTACAAACAGCAGAACCTGTTCACCGCTCACATCAGCATGTACAAGAAGTGTCAGTATATCTGTTGAACTGTTCTGTCTGTTCACTACATGATAGCAAATGATCTTGTTGTTTTGGTTTGGGGTTTTGGATTAGTTATATCCTATCTCACGTCAAACATTCTCTCTTCTCATGTGTTGTGTGTTTGTGCCAATAACCCTCTTATTGCATGTATGACATGTGAGTATTGTAGTGTGTGTTGTCGTACACCTGAAGAGTCACCAGCTGCTTTAAGTACTTGTGTTCATTCACACTGACTGATAGGAAATGCTGAGACAAACAAAAGTAATGATAAAAATCAATGTTTCAATGTTTCAGGTTTTCAGGTTGAAATTTCCTCTCGGGGTGAAGAAAGGAGACGTCAACACGACATGTTTCATGTCTTTCCAGCCTCATATCAGCTTCTCTGACTGAACTTAAACTTTATTTCTCCACAGACTGAGATGATGAATTTTTAAAAACTGATGTAGTCATGGTCAGTATGTACAAGAGGACTGATTATAGTCCCTGATCTATTTTGTTATCGTCAGTTTATATGAAACATAAATTCGTAGTTGTGACATCGATTTGAAATGTATTTTTAAAGATATGTTTAACAACACGTTTTTTTTTGTCCTCAGTTCATTTCAGCTGCATCATTCACATGTTACAGTCACTTCTGGCCAGTGGAGGGAGCTACTGTACAATATCTGAGCTCATGCAGGAGTTCAGCTTTGTGCATCCATGACAACAGTTAATGTGTCACAGTTATATACAATTAGATCAAGTTAAATAAATAAACAAGCTTGTGGGTAAAACTATGTTGTCTTTACAGGCTTCCAGCTGGAATCTGACAACAAGTTACATTAAACTGCACAAGACGTCATTTAATTAACAACTAAAGTTACATTTCTAAAATCAACCTCTGAAAAGAATTACTCATTTATTATCAGCTCCATTTCATGATCACCTCATAGATGCTTTCATGACAATTTGTAGAACTATTCAACATTAATTGATCTCATTAACAGGTGATAAAATGTTAGTTCTATTATTTATTCAACATTACACAAAAACTGGAGCTGCAGCTAATTTATCTGCCGCAGTCTGACATCACAAAGTCACAAAGCTTTTTATAAAATACAGCAAAGACTTCTGAATAACTGATTTATCATGCCTCCGATTCCTCTGATTACTGCATCACTTCCCTCTGCCATGACTCTAGCATTTGTTTCCTGCTTTTCTGTCAGTGTTCTTCTTTCCTCCTCTAATTCTCTTTCACGAGCTTCTCTCAGTTCTTTCTCCTTCTCTCTGTCAGCCTTCATCTTCTTCAGTTCTTCCTCATACTTCTTCTCTATTTTCTTCTCCAGCTCCTCCTCCTCTTTGCGTCTTTGCTCTTCATTCTCTTTCAGGATTCGTTGTTTCTCCTCTTCAATCTTCTTCTCTGTCTTCTGGAACATTTCAGTGGTGTAGTGGCTTCCTCCGTTCTTCTCTGTTATATTTCTGATCTTGTTCAGCAGCTCTCTGACCTGAGAACGATCCTTCAGCTCATTATTGAAGACGTGGTACTGACCGTTACATCTGGACACAAGATCCTGCAGGTCTTTGTTTTTCCTTAAGAACTCATCAATGGGTTTTCCTTTGAGCAGGTCACCATGGGTGAAGAGAACCATGCTGTATTTGTCTGCTTCCTCTCCAAAGATTGTCTGAATCTTCTGCACCGTCTTCTTCTCTTCCTCTGTGAATCTGCCCAGTTTGATGACGACCAGGAAGATGTGAGGTCCAGGAGAAGCATGAGAAATGCTCTGGGCAATAACTTTGACTGTTTTCTCTTCATCTTCACAGGTGTCAAACACACCTGGAGTGTCGATAACAGCAACCTGTTGTCCATCTACCTCACCAAAAGCTTTAGCACAAAGTTTAGTCAAAGAATCAAAGGAGAACTCAGATTCAAACTTCTCTTCTCCCAGAATGGTGTTTCCTGTGGCGCTCTTCCCAGCTCCAGTCTTCCCCACCAGCACAATCCTGATCTCCTCATTGTTGTATATGGTCGGACCTGATGGGAGGTTGAAATAAGGAACAAATGTTTAGTGTTTTCATAAAATTAAGGAACATAGGCGATTTTGACAGTGAGCAGTTGGTGCTTTGACTTGGTGGATTAAAAGTGAAGTGTTTCAAAGACAGAGTCAGTGTAGTAGATCTAATAGCGTTCTGATTGGCTACCCCTTAAAAAACATTTATCCTTATAGGAAAATAACTTAATTAAAAGCCATCTTGTTCTCACTGTGATCTGTTTATGGCTTTATTGACAGAACAGCTGAAGAGAGTGGCAGGAAACAGGTTGAGAAAGAGGGGGAGTGACACGCAGCAAAGGGACCAAGGCCGGGTACTGAGAACATGATCTTTTTCTAAACTTCACTGACTGTTCTTGTCTCAACCTACACAAAGTCTGCAGCCAACAGCCAACTAGCTCGTAGCTCCTGCACCTGTGTGAGAGGCAGTAACTCTCCACACCACCAGGTGGCAGTAATCTGTATCTGTCATTCAAAAAGAGAAACTGGAGGAGTCAGGACAGCAGATAAAGAATTTCTGAATTGATGATGAAAACTTATAATATAACTGTGTTTGGATATCACAGTGGAAAACTACTGAGACAAAGAGTGTGACAGACCTCAGTTGAACCATGAGTCTCAGATGTGCAGCTGTTAGTGGTTGCCATATAAGGACTGGTTTAACATCATCATTTACATATACTACAAAAGACAAGTTACAGGGAAGTGCAGAGGACACCACAGTAAGAGAGTGTGTTCGACAGTTGACAGAGGGAGTGATCCACACAGTCTGTCTTTTAAAGAGGAGGTGGAGACTGAATACAGTTCTGGTCATCTGGTTCACTGGGTGTTTCACCTGCAGGTCATTACACCACAGGGACTGATATAATCTCAAAATGAATTGTTTTAAGTCCTGTAGTTAGTGACCTGCCCTTAAAGCAGATAGAAGTTGGTCAGCACTGTGTGCAAGGCTGGTTTAATGAGACAAAAGAGACAGCAGTGCTGATGAACAGTTAACAGTCACAGTTGTTGATAAGCAGAGCAGCCATCTTGGATTTTAAGGTCAGTGTTGCTGTTTGGTGCGTCTCACTTTCCAGCAGTGTTGGGCACGTTACTTTTAAAAAGTAATTAGTTGTAGTTACTAGTTACTTCTCCCAAAAAGTAGCTGAGTTAGTAACGGTAATGCCCACCCCTAACACCCCGTTAGTGTTAGGGGTGGGTGGATCGATCCAAATATTGATAGTATCAATACAAAGGTGAGTATTGGTATCGATCAATACTAGTGCGAGGAGATCAATATTTTTGTTGTAGTTTCTCTTTTATGAGTTCAGCAAATCACTTGTATTTCTTCACAGAATTTGTGTGATTGCAGCATCGCTCTCATTCCTTATGCGCAGTGCTCCTCTCCACCTCTCTCACTCCGCCCACTGAGGTTCACTCTGAAGTATGAATATATCAGAATATATAACCCTTTTGTGTATCTGTTAAAGGAACATCCGTATTCCTATTTAGGCTATATGCAGATAGGTTATAGATATGTTAAATGTTATTTTCTTATTTGGCTAAAATCTTTGTCCTGTATTTTATTATTATCATAATCATGATCAGCTAATTAAAGGCAAAATTACTAAATCACGGTATCAGTATCGGTATCAGCAATACTGGCCCTGTAATTACTTGGTATCGGATCGATACCAAAATTTGCGGTATCGCCTACCCCTAGTTACTGTGTGTGAGGCTGCTGTGTGCATGTGTGGCTTGTGTGTAAACCGCACATTGCCTCTTATTCGCTTAAGAACTCTCGCTCAACGTTAGAGAGCCAATCATCATCACTTATGCGGTTGTCCTGCCCCTCCCTCCTCCCTCACCGGAGGAAAAAAAAACAGCTCTGCAGCTCCAGTGGCTGAGAGCCGAGTCAGATGACCAACAGCTTCAATGAGCAGCTTCAGTTTGTAACACGCGACATTTAATAGTCCTAACGGTAACGGCGTTGTAGTGATGGAAATAGTAATTACTTAGATTACCCGTTACTGAAAAAAGTATCGCCGTTAGTAACGCTGATCATTCTAACGCCGTTATTCCCAACACTGCTTTCCAAATTACAAGTTTAAGTAGAACATACTGTATAAACAAAAGGACAGTTTTAGTTGCTGCTATATAACTGTTCTAAATCTCACAGAACCTTAAAGGAATATTATACTGGATCTTTCTTAGTTCACCAGTTAATGGAATTCATAAAGCTAAATCTGATGCATTCTGATACAACAGTCCTGCAATAAATCCTTCCTTTGTGAAGGTTGTGTTGAAGCTGTTTCACACATGTGCTGATTGGATTGTCTTGTCATTTTGGAGGCGACAGTTTGTTGTGCTGTTGGATTGAAACACTCTGTATGAGCTTATGAATACATCACTCAAGATCATAAAAACACCAGAGATTTAAGAAAAAGTGTTTCCATCTAAGCACAGCCCCATTTAGGACAGTTGAGACTGAAAAAAAAATGTTGACTTACCATGTCTCACAGATCTGCTGGCCATGGCTGTGTTCTGTAGAGAAGAGCTGGTCTGCTGCTGAAGAAATGAAGCTCTGTCTGCACCAACAGCTCTTTATATAAGGACTTGTTGCAACACTTTCACTTTCACCCTGCTCACCCCTCCCTTCAGCATTTATAAGAAATCCCACTAGTTATTTTAAATGATCAGAGACACAGTGCACATAAAGCCCTTTCATAATTACATCTTTGTTCTCAATCCGTGACACTCCTAAATCATTAACTGTCACCTTGCACAGTTATAAGCAGCCGTGAACTAACTCTTATTATTACAGGATCACATCCAACAAGAAAATCAAGAAAAGGGACAGTGGAGATTCATCAGGAGTCACAACCGTCTGTGATGCAGCGCTGAGTCATAATGAAAACTATATAACATAACTGTTTTTGGATATCCCAGAAAAACTACTGAGACAAAATGTGTGACAGACCTCAGTTGAACCATGAGTCTCAGCTGTTAGTTGTTGCCATATAAGGACTGGTTTAACATTTAACGTTTAATGCCATTTACATACACTCCTGATCAAAATTTTAAGACCATTTGCAAGAATTCACATTTTGCACAGTTGAATCTTAAAAAGGTTATAAGTAGAGTTTCAAAATGCAAAAAGAAGAAATGGGAGTGACACAAAAAAAATTGAGTATGTAATTTTTTGAAAACAGCAATTAAACCGAAATAGGCCTTTGAAAGCCAAAATCTGCGCAAAAATGTGGATTCAATGACATTTTCTGTCAGGCATTCACACTGTCATTACCTCCTGATGGCAAAAGCCAAAAAGCTTTCTCTCGTTGAACCTGGTCCTATTGTTGAGCTGCATAAGCAAGGCCTCTCGCAGTGCACCATCGCTGCTAAGGTTGGACGCAGTAAGACAGTCATTTTGAATTTCTTAAAAGATCCTGAGGGTTATGAAACAAAACAGTCAAGTGGTAGACCCAAAAAAATTCCCCCGGCACTGAGCCGGAGGATCTGATTGGCTGTCCTTCAAGACACTGGACACTGCAACCTTGATGGTCCTGATGGCTTTCCAACGATACTGGCATGACATGGAGATCCCACTTGGGATGTTTTCTACGCTGCACAGTGGAGGGGGTGCCATCATGATCAAGTTTGTCATGGCTGTAGGAACATGTCCCTTTTTAACATCTTTTATATCACAGGAGACGCGATCTTCAGATTATACACAGACCCCCTCTGATCCACTTTCTCTGACACCCTAATGGCCTGACTCTCTTCCTCCCCCTCCCTCCATTCACACTCTGATGGTGGGTTAAACAACATGTGCTGGGCAATAAACATTTCTTGTGATAAGGGACTGCTGGCTGAGTTCACAAAGGGGGGTTGCCAGACCCCAAAGGATTACCGCTGAGAGTGGGAAGACGACCATTTGTCACCTTAAGTTCCCTCTTACCTGACTTATATAGGGTCTATGCTAACAGGACACTGGACATTCGAGACTCAGAAAGGTCTCCTTTACATCTGGATTTTGTTCACTTTGACGGGCTGTTGATAATTCAGGGCGCAGTGGTCACTGAGAAAAACAAGGTCCCAATTTGTTATACCAGACTTGTCATCAACAGATACCCTCCACATCTGGTACGAGCCATCAAAGTGCCACACGTGTGAATTATGACACTCAACCCAGCCCGAGTGTTTCTGCATTCCAAACAGGAGAAAGGAAGAGCCTTGATTTCTGTCTTAATGCTAAAAGGGTATTTAATGTAATCTCATCTTTTACAGGACAAAATATCCTTACTCAGCTGGATGATAACCCAAACATACTTTTCCCCCCTGTTTTCTAAGTTCAAGGAAACTACAGTTAGTAAATTCAGGTTTAATCTCTGAAAGTGTGATGGAGCCACAGCTCCACCTAGTGGTAAGTCCGGATATAGTTAAGAGGAGAGTTTCTGACACAAATGGACTTTATATTTGTACTTTTAAATATGATTACCTACCTCCAACATATATTCTTGTACCGAAAGTTAAGCTAACCTTTTCGAAATGTTTTTAAGCCATCAGTGCTGCTAAAATCGTATGCAATTGTGTGTGGGTCTTGTTATAACCAATGACTCCCCTTTTTACTTTATTAGGCAATTCCTGTCATGTCCTTTTCATGTTTATGTAACAAAGGTTGATGTAAAGACCATGGTGGATTTAGGTGAATAAGTCGATCGTGATCTTGAGACGTTACAGCGTTATTATATTTCCTTAAGTAATAAGTTCGCAATATCAGCTGTAATATGAGCCGTGACGTCACCGGAGGAAGTGACGTGACAGTCCGCCCTCAATTCTGCCTTCAGCGTAAGTGTTAAAAGAGCAGACTTCACGTCACTCTCTCTCTTCTTCTTTTTCGTAACCCTACCTGTTTAATCTTTTCTACAACGCGTTTACACTTATATTTTTCAAACTTAATCTCCGTACTTTGCTTTGTTCGCGCCTCCGGACTTTTTCTCCGGAGATTTGAATTGCTCCCAGAACTCTTACCAAGAAACGCGCAGTTATTTTGAAAATAACTTCTTTTAGAAACCAAAGCGAAAACGAGATTAATCCTTTTTGTATTCTTTTATATCGCCAAGTATTGCAACTCAGTAAGCCAGAAAAGCTATTTTTGTTTTTGTATTAAGTAACTAAGACGGACTCGCCAGGCCAGCGTTTCTTTCCCCGTTATTTTTGTACAAAGACCTAATCGATATATGTTCGGAGCTCCGCAATATCAGCTCAAGAAAGAGACTCTGACCAGAACTCGTGATTATTACAAGTCGGTGCAGTTAACTGCTCAAGAAGCCGTGAAGAAATCCACAGCCTAGAGGAGAAAGAGCATCCAATCGTCTCCGACCGCCTCCAGCGCACACAAGCAAGAACACTGCTGGGCCAGGAGCTGTCCTCAGGTGAACCGAGACGGCATCGCTCTCCAGCGGCTCTGAAACCGCCGCCGCCTCCCTGCACAGAGACGAAGCTACTCCCGGCCGTCCAGAGTCCGGGATCCCGCTCTCCGAATAAAAGTAGGCTAAAACATTTACACGACAAGAGTCACACTCGAATGAGATCAGAGTTGGTGTTTGTGGAAGCTTCGAATATATATAGATATATCTCACAAATTCAAAGACCTCGCCATATCGCCTCAATAGAATAAACATTAATTCGTAGTGATAAATTACCGGTTACTTACACTAAAACCCACCATCGTTTAGAATTAATCTTGTCCTCATTTTATTTCACAATTTCTGTTAATATTGTCACATATTTGAATTTTATTTCACATCCTTTATTCTGCATTTATTTAGTAAATAAACATATTTAACCGCATGTCGTTGTCTGTGCTCTTTTAATTTGAGGTGGGAAACCGACGGTATAGTGGAAAGAATTCATGACTTCAGAATAGGAGCAAATTGAAATTCAACAGATCAATTCGAGACTGATCTTTTGTGTTCAAGCCAAACTTGGACAGTTAATATTCTGGCTAGTTCCCTCCGAGCTAGTCGCACAGAGAATCATCGGAGGTGGTGCCCCGTCTAAAGTACAATTGATTACCAGCAATTAATTAACCCTTTTTATCAAAGTAGTGTCTCCTACATATTTATATGGTGCCGTCCGTGTGAGGCCACCTAAAACCACGTTTTCCCACATTAAATGAATGTGCACAGATAAAACATTGGTTGTAATAATCAGAACCCAGGCTGTTTAATGCCACTTGACGGTGTACTGAGTGATTTAATGCGATACTTGACCATATATTCTTAACTGCATATGTAACCTGAATTGTGTGTGAGCATAAAACTCCGCGGAGCCGTGATTGTGCTGTTCGAAACGAAATTAATGTGCACGGATGCTGAGTCATTCGTGAGTGATTAAGAGCTCTCCAACATCGCTGCATGTTGGAATTAACCAGAATCTGCTGGTAAACAGATCAGTGAATTGAAAGGCTGACCAAAGCAGCCGCGCGCTATTGTTTGTCTGGATGCTGGTAACCAGATCCATGACCTTTTTGCATGCATAAGTGTCGCTGTACACTTGAATTGAACCGGTTGGGCGAGATCCAGTGGCTGCGCGACGACAGCATTGGACGATCGTTCCTGAAGTTTTATAAATATCCGCTGCGCGCCGACAGGGACATTAATGGACTCAGACCCTCGCGTTCCCTAAAAACTTGGAGTTGCTAACCAAGTGGGGAACAGCTGTATTATCAGTGAGAGGTTGTGCGTAAAGGTATCACTCTGTGTAGTGTAATACCAAAATTGTTGGCTGTGGCAACAATCCTGTCAGGAAGACAGTGTGTTTTGGCTGATAAAAGAGAGGCGCAGAGACCCTCTACCAGCCAAACTGTGAAATCCAAAGTAAGTGGATAAACTGCTTGTTGCTAGGTAAAGTTACCAAAGTTGTTTGAAAAACTACTTGTGAAATGCAAGTGCTTGTGGCCGCCGCGCCCAAAGGCTGCCATTGTGTGGAAGAGTGAAATTCTGCCGCTACTGCTGTTGCTGCTGTTACTGCAATTTGTGCATGCAAGTGTTCTCCTCAGAGACCAGAACACAGTGAATCAGACTCCTCTGCCCTGAGGGGAGTATATCAGTGGGAGGAGCTAAAGAGCCCGCCTCCTAACTTCTTTTATTGTTGCGCGACTCACCCAAGAAGTAACGATAAGCGCCCCCTGTTGCTCAACCTGGGTAAATCACCCTAAATTGTGAAAACAGCGCCCTCTGCTGTTTAAAAGGGACGAAGCGTCCTAAATTGTGAAAACAGCGCCCTCTGTTGTTTAAAAGGGACGAAGCGTCCTAAATTGTGAAAATAGCGCCTCTGCTGTTTAAAAGAGCAAAGCGTCCCAAGTTGCGAGAATAACGCCATCTGCTGTTGGAACTGTAGGAAGGCATCTCAATGTGTGAATAACTCTCTCTGTGCTTGACTCCCTGGAAACAAATTCTATCTTTATCACTAATGAAAGATTGTGATGACAACAAATACATTTAATTAATCTGTTTTGAGGATTGACTTGGTTAATGGGACTGTGATTTTTAGTTTAACTGGCTAAACTCTTAAACATTAACTTGGTAAACTGAAATATTAAGGCCTTTGTTACTGCCATACTTACTACAAGTGAATCCACAAGGAAATCAAATAATTAAATTGGAATTTACTCATTGGATAACCCTGACCTAAATTTGATTAAACCTTAATTTCTTTGAAATCCTCGAAATTTGATTTTGACATATGCTCCACGTATGCCAGTCCAACAATTAAGGTGTTAACTAATATCAAAGTAGCTTTACAGTCAGATTAAATACTTTAGCTTGTGTGTTAAAACACCGGCTTTCAGACTTTTAAACTTTAGACCCCACCGTTTGAACTTCGAATTAAATAGCCAAGCAAGCTCCACTCTTTATTAAAGACAATTCAAATTAAAGGCTCAGATCAGATAAATAAAATAAACAACTTGCATAAAATTGAATTGGGATCTGAATTGAAATTTTAAATTAACATTTTAAATTAAACAATTTATTAATTTTTTTAATTTGAATTAAAAAAAAAAATTCCAAATTTTTTTTTTTTTTTTTTATTTTTTTTATTAATTTCTTTTTTTGAATTTTTGGTTTTGAATTCTAGAATTTTTTTTTTTTTTTAATTTTGTTGATTGTTGTAAAAAGCCTAGGCTAAACCATGGCAGGAACTGACGACCCCAAAGCTGGGGGCTCAAAGGGTGCTTTAAACAGCTTGGAGGCTGTAATAAGAGAACTCACTTCAGACCTGCTACCCGATTATGCAGACATGGTCCGAAAAACCGACACTAGTGAGCTACCAGGGATGATGGATGCCCTTTTATGTCAGGCTCTAACTGAAGAGCTCAAAGGAAAAAACAAAGAGAAAATGATGGGGAGCTTGCTTGTAGTGATGTTGGCACAGCAGAAACACAGCGACCAACTTTTACAACAAGCATCAATTGAAATAGACACCAGGAGAACAAAAAACAAAGCCCTTAAGAAGCAATGTGAGGAGATCAAGGAATCCTTAACTAAAGCAAATGAGGCCTTAAACAAATCAGATGAATCTTTAAAACAAACAAAAGAGACCCTAGATAAGGCCGATGGCCACATTAGCCAGGTGGAGTCCCAACTAAAAGCACAAGAGGATGAGTATGCTAAACTACAGGACGAACACGCAGACCTAAAACAAGTCCTCAGCGCTCAAGGAGCGGAGCTCGATAAAACCGAATATGAGCTCACAGTAACGACCCAACGTGCTGACCATATTAGCCGCGAACTTGAAAGCGCAACAGAGCAAATTGAGGACCTGAAGCTTAAGCTTCAAGTCTGGGAGAAAGCCAGAGAAAATGAAAATCAATTCCGTCACGACGCAAACAGAGAGCTAAGAGAAACTAGAGAGCAGCTCCATGACCTCCAACTCGATAAAAGAGAGAAAGAAAGAGAGCTTGATAAAGTAAAAAGGGAACTAGAACATTCCCTTGAGTATAACTCATTTTCAAAGGCGCCCGCCAGGGCCCACGCGAGTGAAGAAGCCAAAGGAAACAGGTATGACAGGGGCGCCCAACTAGACCTGTCTCTAGGAGCTATGTCACCAATAGATCCCGGTGCTCGCACTCGGACCGATAGGGATCTGGGTGACCGAGGCAAAAGGTCTTCCTCCCCTCAGCCACTCTCTGTCTCAAGAGTGCATCACTCTCGAGCCCCTTCCGACAGGGATCTAGACAAAATCGCACGAAACATAACCCGTTATGAACCCAAAGCAGGCGGTAAAAATGATACCAAAGCGTATCTAGAAGACATCGAGTTCTATCTGGGAAGATTCCCAGATGCCACCGTCGACGACAGACTTTATCTAATTAGAGGGACCTCTAGTCAGAAAGTCAATAAATTCATCGACCGACAGACCCCCCGTGTCAAAAACAATTATGAGGTCCTCAGTAAGGCACTGATAGATGAGTTTAAGAGCTATACGATAAAAACAGGCCTAACTGCTGCTTTGACTGTCAAGCAGGGGAGGCAAGAATCCCCTCAAGAGTACTATGAGAGACTCCACGAAGCCTATTTCGGGCCCAAGAATGAGACAGAGATGGAGGAGGAGCTGCACTTTAAGTCATTGTTCGTGCAAAACCTCCATCCCTCAACTAGTCACCATCTAGGTGTCATGGCCTGCCCCGAGACCCTCACTAGCCGACAACTACGTGAGATGGCTACGAAAGGTTTCAATAAACAAAGACAGGCTCTAGTCAAAACCCCTGAAACAAACATCTTAAGCGTGTCCTCCAAAGGCCCGCCGTTGGAGTTAGAAGGAGCACCAAATGCCGAACCACCCGAGTCCGCCGCAACCTCCTCTAAATTTCCCAAACCTCCAATAGATCGAGGATACTCCCGATCCGATTCAGATCAGAGACACCCGCAAAAGCCCCGGTTTGCCGGTCACGACCACCCAAGAGGTGGATCAAATTACCGCTTCTCCGACTCTCGTGACACACGGCGTCCTTTTAACCAGTGGAAGGGCAATCGGAGTTATAACAACAGAGAGCCTGACAGGCGCGAACCTCGAAATTATGGTTTTAATGAAACTCGACACCAGAACCCCTCCGATAGGAAAGAAATCGGGAAAAGCGGTCATGTCAACAGTAGGCCAGACCGATCTGGCATAAACAAAGAAGACGTAGACGCGATTCGGAGAGTGATCGAACAGGTGCGCAAAGAGGACAAGGAGAAAGCTGACCTCTTCTCAGTGGTTACTCGCATAACAGCCCCTGAGGAGTCAGCTCCCTCCCCTCCAGAAACCTCCTCCTGCCAACCCAACGTGGGGGTGGAGGAGGAGGGGGGTCATGATCTTGATGAACCTGAGCCCGCATTGTCCCCTGACCCGAGTCCAGGGGTCCAGAATGACACCCCGGAACAACCGGGCCAGGGGCATAAAGACTCCACCTCTAGTGCAGTCCTAGTGGTCCAACTAAACGCAAACGAGACTCCTCCCACTAAAGGTCCGCCAATTTTTCAGGGAGAGCCACCTTTCCACCACTTTCTGGGTAACCTCAAGGAAAAGGGGGTCGCACATAAATTTTACCTTTCTGCCACGCTCGAAAACGAACTTGAACATGAAGCGCTCCTCGACACGGGTGCAGATGTGACCCTGATGTCACCAGGACTCTTCAATAAGCTAAGAGCGCTAGCACACCAAGCCAACCGGGACTTGAAGCTACAGCAGTGCTCGCTTGAAATCCAACCCTACTCACCCACAGGTACCACATTGACAACTCGGGCAGTGATTAATTTCACTATTGGACCAATGAATCTCGTACACCCCGTGTATGTGTCTCCTTTTGACTCAATCCCTCTTCTAATAGGTAAAGACCTTCTCAACCGATTTGAGCCGCTCATTGACTTTAAACGCTTGAAAATTTGGGCCCAGGTTCGCGAACCTCTTCCCATTGACGCTCCTTGGGTTATTAAAGCCCAATGCTACAGGCTGGACGCAAATGCCGCGGGCCCCGAGGCTCTATCGGGCCAGCGATTAACGGCAGAGGCCAGCAAAGCGACAGAGACAAACAAAAAGGGTCAAACATCCTTGATGTGGCCCCGAAGAGAAGCTTTGGCTTCCCGAGATAACTTCTTGTGCTCCTTGGCAGACTCATCTGCAATGCACGACGTCTGCCCACAGGTCGTAGGCGGCATTAAGCTTGAGGACGCCCACATCGATGATGTGGTCCTGGCCCTCTGGGCCGAAAAATCGGCCATCAGCCGGAAGTTGTACGAGACATTGATGCAAAATGACCCAAACATTTGCTTTGTACATAAAACTTTCCGCTTCCCTTCAGACCCAGTACCACAGTCAACCTGGATGGCTGAGGGTGTCTGCGCACTAAAGGTGCAGTGGAACCAAAGAAGTCTGACACATCTCTTTCTGGTCATTCCTGATCTGCCACATCAAGTCTATGTCGGATGCGATGTTCTCGCAAGACTGGACGTTCAAGTGGACATGGTCAATAACGTCTTATGGTCACTGATAATAACCCAAGACGCCGGCCCCGCTCCTTCTTTGGACAACATGAGGTCAGGGCAAACTATCCCAGAAGTTTGCCAAGCCATCAATGAACATCATATGACGGTTCCGGCCAAAACCACGAATGTGGCCATACGCTTAAACATCAAACCTGGCCAGTGTCTCGATCACTCACAGGCTTTCTTCCAACCATCCCCTTTGTTTTCCAAACTGGGATTAGCTCTTGAAGCCACTCCTTTGTTGGACCTACGCTCCCGGTCCACCCACCTGCTGGTGAATAACAACACCGCAGAAGAAATACTGATACCAAAATCAGTGCCTCTGGGTTGGATGATCAACACTAAATTCCACGATTTCGAGCTGAGAATCCCGGTGATAGGGATCTTACCTCGCGCTTTGCTTCCCGATGAGTCGGATGAAGGTGTCATGTACACTAAACCTTCAAAGGCTATCGCCTTATTTCCATCCTTAAAACTCACGACAAACGCTATCTGCCGTGTTGATCTTGCCAACCACAAAGAAATGGTTATACAAACCATCAACACATCGTCACTTGGCTCTACTCAGGAATTCCCCTCAGAGCCGCACGCCAAAGAAACCGGACAAATATCTTCAGACACCAAGCTTGACTCTGAAGAGTCACCTGACGCAGCTTTTGCGGCCCAAATTGAGCAGGTGGTAACCCAGGCGGACGCCCTAAGCAGTGACGAGGAGCGTGAAAAACTTCGCAGTGTCCTGCGTAAATACAAAACATCATTCGCAAAAGATTCTCTTGACTGTGGTCTAACCACCATTCACTCGGTGCGCATTCCCACTCCTCTTGACGCACCCCCAACGTATGTACGACAGTATAAAATCCCACTGGCATCCTATGAGCCTGTACAGGAAATCATAGATGACCTATTAGAAAAGGGTATTGTTCGGCCCTGCAATAGCACCTACTCAGCACCCCTATGGCCGGTGTTAAAACCAAACGGAAAATGGAGACTGACTATCGACTACCGCAAACTCAACCAACAAGTTCCTCTATCTAGGTGGCCAATGACCCAGTTAGGTCAAGAGCTCCCCAAGGTTAGAGATGCAAAATACTTTTCTTCCATGGACATAGCATCAGGGTTCTGGACCCTGCCAGTACATGTTGAGGATCAACACAAATTAGCCTTCACCTTTGCAAACAGGCAATACACCTTCACCAGGTGCCCATTCGGTTACGCCAATTCGCCTACCGAGTTCAACATCTTCTTAAACAAGGCGTGTCCCGACGCTCCAGGTCGAGGCACCCTGATATATGTTGACGACATCTTGATACGAAGTCCCACTCTGGACTCTCACCTGGAAGAAATAGACCACGTACTCACGCAGCTAACAGCAGCGGGAGCAAAGGTCTCACTTTCAAAATGTCAATGGTGTAAAACCAAAGTAAACTACGTGGGTCTCCTTGTTGGGCCACACGGCGTCGAGCCACAACTCGAACGTGTACAGGGCGTTGCCAACATTGCAGCTCCGACAAACATTTCGGAGCTCCGAAGCTTCTTGGGCGTGTGTAACTACTCCCGCCAGTTCATTGAGAACTATGCAGACCTGGCCAAGCCACTCACAGAGCTTCTCAAAAAGAACAACCCATTTGTCTGGGACGAGCAACATCAACAGTCCATGCAGGCCCTAAAAGAAAAGCTCTGCACGGCTCCGTGCTTGGCCTATCCAGACTGCACTAAGGAATTCCACCTGGAAGTGGGATTCTCCACCGGTTGCATGAGTGCAGGCCTGTACCAATTGCACGACTGCGATAAACGGGTAGTGGCCTACGCCAGCAAAACATTACTGGCCCCAGAGCTCAAATACACCGACTGTGAAAAGGCCTTGTTAGCAACCGTATGGGCTGTCAAACACTTTTCCAACTACCTCGGTGGTCAAAAAGTAATTGTCGAAACCCATCATCAGCCGGTGACCTTCCTCAATAGCCAACGGATCAGAGAAGGTGTGGTAACTAATGCACGTGTTGCATCCTGGTTGATGGCCCTGCAAAGTTTTGACATGGAAGTGCGCTACGCACAGAACAACAAAACGCCCCTTGGCACGGGACTTGCAACATGCCACCGATGCACCAATGACGTGCCCCCAAACACCACTCTGATCCTGGACCCCACACCTGCAGAACCATCACCCCACCACTACTTCGATCAAAATGTCTGCCAAGACATGATCACTGCCTATGTGGATGGATGTTCCTTTCACCACGAACTTAAAGTTCGAGCAGGTGTAGGCTTAGTTTGGATCAACAACACACCAACTGATCCTCAGCGGTTCAATCTTGGCTCACAATCTTCACAATACGCTGAAATTGCAGGTGTGTTAATCGCGCTACAAATGGCTGTGCTGCACAAAGTACAGACACTTGTACTCTGTACTGACTCAAACTACGCACGTTTGAGTTTCTCTTGCCACCTGCCTTTGTGGAAACAAAATGGTTTCACTACCTCCAACAGGAAACCTGTTAAACACAAAGAACTGTTCATGTCCTGCGACGCCCTGGTAGAAACGCACAACATGCAAGTCTACTGGAAAAAGGTCAGGGGTCACTCTCGTATCCCTGGACAGGACAAAGAGTTCAATGATCTGGCAGACACATTAGCCAAACAAGGTGCCCTTGATGGCACCTTGTGGCAATTTGACCACGAGTCCGTTCCCTGCCCTCCCACCCCAATGGTCTCTGTCGTGACACGGGCTCAGGCTAAAGCCGCCGTTACCGGCAGTGCTCCACTTTCGCCACCATCTACCGACACTTACCTCTCACTCATTCCTGGCTCGGCTCCTTCCAAGCCGACTGCAGCCATCTCGGTAGCTCCCCGCTTCACAGACTCTGATTTGGTGACTCTACAAGCTCTTGATCCAGCTATTCGACTGCTTTTAATGTCATTATCCGATCCCTCCGACACGGTCATTTCGTCTCAAGACCTAGAAAACGTTCAGGGTTTACGGCACTTATACAATGCCCGTCCTTCCCTTCGCGTCGTCAAGGGCCTCCTTGTTCATGTCTCTGAGACACACACTTCACCTGCGTTCGTGGTGCCTCATAGCCACAGGGGGGTGATGCTAATGCATGCCCATGACTCTCCGTGTGCAGGACATAGAGGTGTCAAAGCAACACACCAGGCACTCCAACAAGTCGCCTATTGGCCACATATGCAAAAAGATGTAGCAGACTACATCAAAGGCTGTCTGGTTTGCTGTCAATTCCAACCATCAAACCCACTTCACAGAGCGCCCTTACAACGAAAAGGCATCTCCTTTCCCTGGTCAAATCTCCAGATCGACTGGGTAGGACCTTTAGCCAAATCAACCAGAGGTAACAAGTACTTCCTAACAGTCACCTGCGCATTCACCAAGTGGGTGGAAGGCCTGCCAGCCCCAAATGACACGGCCCAAACAACCGCCTACTTGCTAATGAACCATATCTTCTCACGATTTGGTCTACCAAGCCGCATCGACTCAGACAGGGGGACACACTTCACCTCTGAGGTCATGAAGCAGCTGTGGCAACTGCTAGGGGTTAAAGCTGATCTCCACATTAGCTACCACCCCCAGTCTTCGGGCCAAGTAGAACGGGCAAACCGAACAATAATCAGCATACTAAGAAAGTATGTAGCGGCTAACCAAAAAGACTGGGACGTAAAGCTACCGCTAGTCCTTATGGCTATCAGAGCCACCTCACACAAATCAACGGGAGTCTCTCCCTTTGAGATGATGACTGGAAGGCAGATGACGCTTCCACTACACTTGCTTTACCAGCCAGGTGAGGCTAACATCGCCACGGCATATACCACACACCAGTATATGACTGATCTAAGCGAACATCTCAAAGCCACCTTCGCTTTCGCCCAGGAACATCTGGACAAAAGTGCGGAAGGACGCAAGGCGTACTACGACCAAAAGGCGTCCCATGACGAACTCCAAGTGGGGGACAAAGTGTGGTACTACATCTTTGCTCCCCCGACCGGGAGAGACAACCAGAGCGCTAAAAGGCTTGCCCGCAAATTTCTGCCGCACTGGGCAGGTCCGTACGTGATCACCGAAAAACTCTCGGCCGTCGTGTACCAAATAAAAGTCAGCAAAGGCAAGAAAGAACCGACGCTTAAATGGGTCCACCGCAACCAAATTAAGCCACACAAAGCCCCCATGGGAATTGACGGGGACACCAATGTCCCTGTTAGGTCGTAAAATAAAGGAAAGAGAACACCCCTTTAAACGTTTAATAGGGGCCAATCACAAGTAGAAATTTCCTCCCAAAGAAGTTTTCACCGCTTGTGTCATTTCTAAATAACTTGAGAATCAGACTTTGCCATTTAATCTGGTGACTCAGCTCGTTTAACCAAATAGTGTTGTTCAGACTGCTCAAATAATCTTATTCAAAGTGGGGGTTAACCTTATAGGATTACACCTGGTCTCAAGTGTACAATAATCGGATGGTGTCCCTAATCATGTGCGTTCTCCCCATCAGGATGATGCTGCTGCTCGCCATCCTGACCCTCGGGTTGGTAATAACCGCGGCCCTCCCCGAGATAATTGAACCAGGACCAAAATCTGGAATCGTTCTGAAGGAGCAGGCTGGACTTTTGATTACCAACTGTCGCCTGCACACACAGAAAGTGTTTGTAAGATTGAACCCCAGGGAGGTATGCAGAAGACATGTACCAACCACCTCTGAGCTTACCGGTTGGGCAGGCCAAAGGTGGTACAGGGAGGTATTAGAACACGCCGAAGCAGACACAACGCACATGTTGCAGCAGCTGCAGAAATTCACTATCACTCAATCTGAGTTAAGTGGGTTTAAGCACAGACCCAAACGTTTTATCGCAGGGCTCTTGACCGCAGCAGCTGTTGTTGGAACCATTTTTAACCTGGGACTCTCAACCGTTAACGCTGTTAGCTTATCGACCGTAAAGCGTCATGTCAACGAGCTGCAGGATGAAATACCAGAGATCAGGGAACAAGTCTACCGGCAGCAAGAAGAGCTACGGACGATAGGACAGTCAGTTAAGGGCACCATCTTGGTGGTCAATTCACACAGCGTAGCCCTTAACAAAACCATCTGCGCCGTAAATTCCCTTCTTGCGATAGTATCGATCGACTATGCTCACACACAACTGGTAAGCATGTTGATGAATGATATGTTACGTGACATTGGGTCCTCAGTAGACAGCTTAGCCATGGGTAAGATCCCTCCATACCTCATTCCATTATCTTTGGTACAAGACATTCTGTCCACCGCCACCAGAGACGTGGCCACGCCTATTCAAGCCCACTTAGCGTACACGCTGGGTAGTGCGGTCCCGATTTTTGTGGACCCCGAGGAGAGGGAAGTAGGTTTTATTATAAACCTACCGATAATCAACTCAGAGAACATTTACCGACTCAAAGACGTGGTAAATGTTGGATCCTGGCAAGGTGACGTCCACGTTAAAGTGCAGATTCCGTCGCTGGTTGCCTATCACGACAACAATCCCGACCTGTATTTGGCACCAAACACCCGCATGTGCACTCTCACCAAAGACATTCACTACCTATGTCCCAGTAAACCTTTTATACGAGACAACACAGATGGAATATGTGGACTGAAAGCAATGTCAGCTGATTCCCGTTGTCCGACTCGGGTCACGCCACGATCACAAGTAAACCAGACTCAGGTTGAGATTGTGGGAGGCCGCTGGTTGGTTAATACTCCAGTGAGAACGGCTGTTTTGACCTATGACCAACATGACACCGCCACTAGAATAACTCTGCCCGACGAAACCCTCTGGATTAGTGTTCCAGAGAACGCTATCCTACATATTGATGACTTAGCTCTCTACTATTTGGACCCAAACCAATATGAGGGTGAAATCGAAGTATCCAAGTTTTTCGACCAGCACCCCCTTGAGCTAGATCCAAATACCCTCACGCAAATACAGTATGAGGGTACTCGGACCATCAACTTAACACCTGTCAATAATGTACTTAAGGAAATAGCTGCCCAGGGCAACAAACCCCTTCAACCCATTCACTATGCCTGGTCAACACCCGACACTGTCTTAGCGATCGTTGCAGCGTTAGGATATTTATTTACCTTTGGCACTGCCTTTTTCTATCTTAGGCGCACCAGAGCCTTGCAGTGCAAACTCAACAAATGCACCAATGGTTTATCTAGGATAGCCAGACTCGGAAGACCAGCCCCAAATTACCCCGGTACCGGGCTCGAGATACCCGATGACGAAAGTGAAAGTAGCGGACGTTACACATCAATGGCGCCGGCACTTTTAGAGGTTGTTACTGATAGTGTTGTATTCTAATTTCAGACACTCGATCAAAAGAAGATTAGTGCCTCCTAATACAGGAGTTAGAATTATTAATATGACACTACCTCATTGTATATAAACTTTGTTAATTGATTACCCTTTAGGCACATGTTAGAATCAAACACCAACTCTGATTATCACAGTGTGCCATCTGGAAGACCTCGACGAGGGACAGTTCGACTTCATTGATCCAAGTTCCTGTTGCCGCAGTCATTGGATCAAAGTGGGGGATATGTAGGAACATGTCCCTTTTTAAACATCTTTTATATCACAGGAGACGCGATCTTCAGGTCCACACAGACCCCCTCTGATCCACTTTCTCTGACACCCTAATGGCCTGACTCTCTTCCTCCCCCTCCCTCCATTCACACTCTGATGGTGGGTTAAACAACATGTGCTGGGCAATAAACATTTCTTGTGATAAGGGACTGCTGGCTGAGTTCACAAAGGGGGGTTGCCAGACCCCAAAGGATTACCGCTGAGAGTGGGAAGACGACCATTTGTCACCTTAAGTTCCCTCTTACCTGACTTATATAGGGTCTATGCTAACAGGACACTGGACATTCGAGACTCAGAAAGGTCTCCTTTTACATCTGGATTTTGTCCACTTTGACGGGCTGTTGATAATTCAGGGCGCAGTGGTCACTGAGAAAAACAAGGTCCCAATTTGTTATACCAGACTTGTCATCAACAGATAGCCTCCACATCTGGTACGAGCCATCAAAGTGCCACACGTGTGAATTATGACACTCAACCCAGCCCGAGTCTTTCTGCATTCCAAACAGGAGAAAGGAAGAGCCTTGATTTCTGTCTTAATGCTAAAAGGGTATTTAATGTAATCTCATTTTTTACAGGACAAAATATCCTTACTCAGCTGGATGATAACCCAAACATACTTTTTCCCCCTGTTTTCTAAGTTCAAGGAAACTACAGTTAGTAAATTCAGGTTTAATCTCTGAAAGTGTGATGGAGCCACAGCTCCACCTAGTGGTAAGTCCGGATATAGTTAAGAGGAGAGTTTCTGACACAAATGGACTTTATATTTGTACTTATAAATATGATTACCTACCTCCAACATATATTCTTGTACCGAAAGTTAAGCTAACCTTTTCGAAATGTTTTAAAGCCATCAGTGCTGCTAAAATCGTATGCAATTGTGTGGGGGTCTTGTTATAACCAATGACTCCCCTTTTTACTTTATTAGGCAATTCCTGTCATGTTCTTTTCATGTTTATGTAACAAAGGTTGATGTAAAGACCATGGTGGATTTAGGTGAATAAGTCGATCGTGATCTTGAGACGTTACAGCGTTAATTATATTTCCTTAAGTAATAAGTTCGCAATATCAGCTGTAATATGAGCCGTGACGTCACCGGAGGAAGTGACGTGACAGTCCGCCCTCAATTCTGCCTTCAGCGTAAGTGTTAAAAGAGCAGACTTCACGTCACTCTCTGCTTCTTCTTCTTTTTCGTAACCCTACCTGTTTAATCTTTTCTACAACGCGTTTACACTTATAATTCTCAAACTTAATCTCCGTACTTTGCTTTGTTCGCGCCTCCGGACTTTTTCTCCGGAGATTTGAGTTGCTCCCAGAACTCTTACCAAGAAACGCGCAGTTATTTTGAATATAACTTCTTTCCAAAATCAAAGCGAGAACGAGATTAATCCTTTTTGTATTCTTTTATATCGCCAAGTATTGCAACTCAGTAAGCCAGAAAAGCTATTTTTGTTTTTGTATTAAGTAACTAAGACGGACTCGCCAGGCCAGCGTTTCTTTCCCCGTTATTTTTGTACAAAGACCTAATCGATATATGTTCGGAGCTCCGCAATATCAGCTCAAGAAAGAGACTCTGACCAGAACTCGTGATTATTACAAGTCGGTGCAGTTAACTGCTCAAGAAGCCGTGAAGAAATCCACAGCCTAGAGGAGAAAGAGCATCCAATCGTCTCCGACCGCCTCCAGCGCACACAAGCAAGAACACTGCTGGGCCAGGAGCTGTCCTCAGGTGAACCGAGACGGCATCGCTCTCCAGCGGCTCTGAAACCGCCGCCGCCTCCCTGCACAGAGACGAAGCTTCTCCCGGCCGTCCAGAGTCCGGGATCCCGCTCTTCGAATAAAAGTAGGCTAAACATTTACACGACAAGAGTCACACTCGAATGAGATCAGAGTTGGTGTTTGTGGAAGCTTCGAATATATATAGATATATCTCACAAATTCAAAGACCTCGCCATATCGCCTCAATAGAATAAACATTAATTCGTAGTGATAAATTACCGGTTACTTACACTAAAACCCACCATCGTTTAGAATTCATCTTGTCCTCATTTTATTTCACAATTTCTGTTAATATTGTCACATATTTGAATTTTTATTTCACATCCTTTATTCTGCATTTATTTAGTAAATAAACATATTTAACCGCATGTCGTTGTCTGTGCTCTTTTAATTTGAGGTGGGAAACCGACGGTATAGTGGAAAGAATTCATGACTTCAGAATAGGAGCAAATTGAAATTCAACAGATCAATTCGAGACTGATCTTTTGTGTTCAAGCCAAACTTGGACAGTTAATATTCTGGCTAGTTCCCTCCGAGCTAGTCGCACAGAGAATCATCGGAGGTGGTGCCCCGTCTAAAGTACAATTGATTACCAGCAATTAATTAACCCTTTTTATCAAAGTAGTGTCTCCTACACCTTTATCATAAATGTGACGTGTCTTTGACCTTCTTTTTCAACATATATGATATATGAGGAACATTTGTCAGATTAATGCACACAGTCACATCAGAACCAAATCTATTTTTCCCAGATTACTTTTTAATTGTAATAAGACTTATGATTTGTATTGGACAGTCTTTTCTGTTTGATGTATTCTTATCAGTTTTGGTAACAGTAACATTTTTTTGGTAATTTTTTAAAGTAACTTGTTATTGAAATCATCTTGCCTCTCAGAAGATGAACATTTCATAGAAATCATTCTTATTTTCTGAATAAAAAAATCTAAATAAAGAACAATATTTCAGCACTAGAAATATAAATCAGAGTATCATCTGCGTACAGTGATAACTCGTACTCTTTCTCCAGATTGATCACAGTTTGAAAGTGTAATTTGTATAGCTTGCAGTAATCTTTCTCTCTTTCTCAAAACATTTTTAAACATTAATGTGTTCTTGCTTCTGTTTCAACATTTTACAACAATAAATATGTCTTTACCTTTATTATAAATGTGACGTTTTTTTGGCCTTTTTTTCAACACATATGATGAATGAGGAACATTTGTCAGATTAATGCACACAGTCAGTCAGTACATTTACATGCACAGTTTAGTTGGATTACAGCCGAGTGTACATGCTGGTGAGAAAATCGGAGTACTGGCCGAAGCACGTCATACCCCGGTACGATAGGTGGCGCTGTACCCATTTCACCTAGTGGTAACAGAGCCACCTCCGGCTGACTTCCATAAGTCACCAGCAACAACAAACTCTGCCTCTGCATTCGAGGAAGATGGCGTACGAAGAGCGAGACGAAGCTACATCTTTTTACAATTCGTATATGGTGTACATGATAATTACACAAACTAGATGCACAATGGTGCTCTTGCTTGCGGTTATTTCGAAGGAGAGACGCTGCCGCAGTCCTTCTGTTTCCGGCTCACAGCGCCAGGAAAAAAATGGCGAGCCTGTGCAGAATGAAAAATCCGATCCGATCTGATAGAACGTATACATGCAGGAGTAATGCGACTATCAATCAAATAATCTAGGTGGTTTAATCCGACTATGAGAAATCCGATCTGGTCCGATTTTAGTCAGACTAAGGTGTATATACATGCATCTTAAAGATCCGATCATAGTCGGACTAACACAGTATTTCAGTTTTCTTGAGTGTCGTAAACGCACTGACTAAAATAACAACTCCATTATTTCCTTCTTACTTTTTCATGGTTTTAAGACTGTGGATGTTCTTCTGTAGTCTTTATAGTTTAATTCACTTGAATTTTTTTTGTATATTTGAAGCACCAGTTTAATATGATTTTTAGTTCATGGTTCTTCAAAAATGATTCAAAATGTCTTCTGTCTAATTTCAATTTATTGAAATGAAAAATGAAGTTTTGTTTCTTTGAAGGGACGTGCATCAGACTGACATGAAACCATCATGAACATGACTTTATTTACTTTACTTTATGAATGTAAATGACTGTTTATGTCATTCAGTCAATTATTTCAGTTTTTAAGGTGACATTGACATTGTTTGAGGTCAAGATATAATTTTGTCTTTTGTCCTTTTTTATGATCATAGCTGACATTGAAGTTCTGTTCGCTGAACATAATTTTTATTCATTTAAGATAATATCAGTTACGAGGATTACAGCTTTTTTTGGCCAACCTTGATCAGGATTGTTTCTGATGTTGCTCTGTCTCTTAACGTTGTCATGAATTAAGAAATGTTCTAATCTGATGTGAAACATTATCAAGCTGACGTCAAAGGTCAGAATTGTTTTATTAACTGTCCTCGTTTGGCTCCTCCTGATATACGACAAATCAAATAAGAGCATGGGATTATATATGGATATAAATAGAAGGTGAGACACTATCATGGAAAGTATCTGGTGTGTGTGTGTGTATGTGTGTGTCTGTCCTCAGTGAAGTGTATCAGTCTCTGCAGTAGCTTCCAGCTGCAGCAGTCAGTTCAGTTTCTGTTCAGTCTGACTGAGGGAGGTTTTTGTACGACGGTTTTTCACTGTGTGAACACGCGCTGACTGTTGATGATGTGTCGACCCAGACAGTAGTAAACTGCTGCATCTTCAGCCTGAACTCCACTGATGGTCAGAATGAAGTCAGTGTTTGATCCACTGCCTGTAAAACGATCTGGAATCCCCCATGCTCTTCTATTAGCATAGTAAATGAGAAGTTTAGGAGATCCTCCTTGTTTATGTTGGTACCATTCCACAGAGTCAGAATTAATAACCCTCTCACTTATTCTACAGTTGATGGTGACGGAGCCTCCCAGAGCAGAGCTCACTGCTCCAGGCTGAGTCACTGTGACCCGACATCTGGACTCTGAGGACACAGAGACAAAAACATAAAGCAGCGTCATGGTTTTGTGGGCTTCATTTCAGAGGGACGGATGTTGATAGAGGAGAGGAGTTTGATTCTCTGGACTTTACCTGTGAAGCAGCAGCAGAGGAGAGTCCAGATGAGGACGCAGATCAAAGTCATGTTTTTGATGAGGAGGATTTCTGTGTCTTCTGTTGTCATGAAGGACAGCTGTCAGTCATCCAGTGTTCAACTCTCAGGACTATAAACTCTCCCAGAGCACTGGAGCATGGTGCTGCTGATGCAAAGTGGCTCTCTATGGAAATGCTCTGACTGACTCCAACAGGGACTTGGATTACTCTCATCATGCTGGTAATCAATGGATCAATCACCTTATAAAAGTATTGATCAGAAACCTTTATACCGATTTTAAATTATTCTGAATTCATTCTTCTTAAAAACATGTGTTTCAAAAAGTCGACTGTCTTGGATTAGTCTCATCATGCTGGTTATCTATGGACCAATCAATTGATTAGATCATTGATCAGCAGCATGCCATTGTTGATTTTTTTGTGAATTTTAGTTTTTAACATAAATACGTCAGTGAAAGTAAATGCAACCTTTAACTTTTTATCTTTAGTACTGAAACCTGTCTTTTGTCATGGTTCAGCAGTGATGCCTGTCTGTTGCCATGGTTACTGAACTCAGAGAGGGAAGTGAAACATTCAAGATCAGTTTCATCCAATCTGAGGAAGACCAACAGAACTAGAAGCTCCTCTGCTGCAGCCAACAGGATGGAGTTTAGTTGAGCTCATATAAACTTTATTAATCTCTCTCTCTGCAGTGGGTCGAGTTGTTTTACTGTTTTTTATCTTTATTTGCAAATCTGTGTATTTCTCTCTCACTCTCTGTCATCACACCAACAGTAATATAATTAAGACAATATATAATATAATTACCAATTATTAACATAATTATTATTGTTTTATGCTCTGCAGTTTGAAAAGCCGGTGAGATTAAGTTATGATTTATGATATTGGGCTTCATCAATACAAAGTTAATGGCTGAAATTCATGTATCACAATCAAAACATAGTTTAAAGTCATTGGGAAAATAAAATATTATGTCTGTCAGTTGTGAATTCAGCTGTGAATTCAGATCAGTTCCTCTTTAGCTGAAGTAGTATCTGCAGTAGTAGTATCTAGTATCCTGCATCTTCAGTATGAACTCCACTGATAGTCAGAGTGAAGTCGGTCCCAGACTGACTCCCAACAAAACGATCTGAAACTCCAGACTGACGGTTTTGAGCATCATAAATGAGGAGTTTAGGAGCTGCTCCAGCTTCGTGAAGATACCACTGCAAGTCATAACTAACACCTGAACTGGCTTTACATCTAATAGAAACAGTCTGTCCTGGAGCAACAGAGTGAGCTCCAGGAGACTGAGTCAGGATGATTTCTCCTGATAAATCTGCAAAACATGAAAAAGAGGAGAAGAGTTATTGAGATAAATCCAGTTTGGAGAAAGACGATCAACATCCAAACAGAAGACAATCATTTCTTTAACATGGAGAACAGATGGAAGAAGGTCAATGCTGCTTGTTTCAGTGTTTCTCCATCATAGCAGAACATCACTGTGGTGAACCTGGTGGCATCCTGAAGCAAAGTTTTCAGCAGAGAGTCTCACCCTGAACAAGGAGCCCCAGGGTGGCCAGCAGTAGAACCAGTGACATCATCATTGTGCTGCCGGCGTGTCAGTGGCTGTGAAAGGCCTGGACAGCCACTGATCAACACTGGCCTCTTAACGGCTGGGAGCAGAGAGGCAGGACACATATGCAAACACACAGAGTCAGTCAACTGTAGCTGTCCTCAACATATTCACATGTTTACATGGAGAGGATGTTTATAAGTCTGGTCATAAACTGATTTGTTTGTTGACAATCATTATTGATATCAATATTACTGTTGTTTTCACATAGTTAGATGTTTAATCACCAAGTACAGCAGTGATGAGGGATGAGGATCTCAAAGTTCTTGCTCAAGAAACTCTTACCAGAAGTTTTGGACATGTGGGCAGAATCAGAAAACGTAGAAGTTTTTATCAGTTACAGTTGGACAGATTTCTTTGTCTCAAGTCCATGTAGTAACAGTTTGGCAACTGGGCAACTAACTCAGCTGAAGAGTATCACGTCTATTTTAAAAGTTCTGCATCAGTTTAATTCCTCACCGCTTAATGTTCTCATTAGTCTTTTCTTCTTTGTTCAGTGATTATAGTTACACATCTCACACATATTGGGATAGGCTGCATATTTATCAGTTCTCAGAGGAACTTTTCCAAATTAAAACATTGTCTTCATAGTACTAGGGTCTACTTTTATTAGGAGGAAATCTTTCCTGTAAAGTCTAGATTAGCGGCCGTTGTTGATTTTCCTCAACTAGCATACTTGCAACAAGGAACTATTTGTGGTCATAGTCTGTCACAGTGGCCCAGCCATTCTTAACCTCAACTCAAGGGATGTGGGAGATTGCTGAAATTCTAAAATCGTGACTACGTCTTGATTTATCCTGACTACACAGGTAACAGGCTGTGAAGGATTGGCCTGTTTTTCTAAACTCCTCTGTACAAGAAGGGTAAGTTCTAAAACCTTGCAAACTGTTTTCAATCAATTCCCCTTTGCTTGATGATGAATGTAAAAATCTGCATTTCCATCCTAGATATAGATATAAATAGGTCTAAAGTTTGGTGAGTAATCCAGAATTAGAATTTGTTGATATGAATGTAGCATATTGTTCAATTTGCTGCTATTTAGGTCACTGTTGACTGTTTGCATTGCTGTCTACAGCTTTTAAATCTCCACTTGGGCACTGTTGTCCTCAAGGTATTGCTGACTAGAGATGCACCGATCGATCGGCAACCGATCGCAATCGCCTGTAACGCCCCTATCGGTTTTGATCGGAGTTCTCAAAATAGATCACATCAGGCCGATCAGATGACGTTTAAGCATAAAGACAGTGCATTAACTGCATGCAGGGAGGGAATTTCATGGCCGCCGTTGCCCCGCACTTTGGCCTTGATGCCCCGTGAAAACAAAACTCATCATATGGCCACAGTGGCCTCTGTGCCCCTGGCCCGGCCCCGTTCAGCGTAGCGGGCTTGCCCTGAATTACAGCCACCTGAGTGCACAGTAGTCACTCACAGTAACTTCAGTGAGTCCGCTGTTCGCGCAGGTGGAGTCTCATCATCACGATGATCTCACGTGAAAGCCTCTCAAACAGAAGCAGCGTCTCAAAACAGAAGAACGAAACTTACAGCACAGGTGTGAAAGCGAGTGCAGCCGGTTTTGACATGATACGTAACTGACGTATGTGGTAGGATTTAGTCCGGTAAAGTTGGAAATATATTCACAGATTCAAACTTCCCGGATCAATAACTCATAAGTGAAACCTTGTTAAAACACAAACGACGGCTCTTTTCTACCGTACTAAGGAAGAACGAGCTACAACCGTATGTTAATCAAAACGAGCGGCTGGACATTAACTCTGGTATCTATGATCAGCCGGCTGTGAGACGAGGGCGCAGGGACCGTCTACAAAGTGCAACACCGAAAAGAGAAACTAGAAAAAATTCAATAACTTCACTATTATTCAGAGTGTAGTGTCACCAAAATCACTCCACACATTAGTGGTCTCCTGCTGGTTATTCTACAATTTTTTGTTTGGAAAAAATGTGTTTTGCCATAATTTTTGGGAATTTCTATTGGGTCATATCAATAACACTAATATTCAGTGAGGTGTCACAAAAATCACCTCACCCTAACCCTACTTAACAAAAACTACTTTCTAATGTAACTTTAACTTGATTTTGGTATAAAAAAAAATGTTTTAATACACAATCCATGTCTTATTATAAATTAGGATGTTATGGTATCAGTCTGAAAGGTAAATCAACACATTTTACTCAGTGGCCTTTGTGCCCTGTCATGTGGCCTTGGTGCCCCTGAAAAAAAAACTGAAGGCCAAATGGACTTGCCCCTAAAATGAGGAAATTCCCATCCTGACTGCATGCATTCCCACTAGTAATCTACAGTTACTCTATGTAAGTTGAGTCCAAGTTGTCTCTAAGAGAGTCTCTAGAGTGTGAAATATTGCACATTGCCTCAGCCTGCAATAAAACGGTGGTCAATTCATGATACTTTCTCATCTCCTAATTTTTATACTTAATAATACAATGTCAATGTTGTGTAAGAAGAATCATTAATTAAATATATTAAAGTTACACAAGACAACAATATAGAAGAATTTAAGGATATGACGCTGTGATCGGTGATCGGCAATATCGGAATCGGCAGATACTGCTTTCGGTAATCGGTGATCGGTAATCGGCCCCAAAAATCCTGATCGGTGCATCTCTATTGCTGACTATGATATTCAGTTCACAGCTGACCATTATATGTTGATAGTTGAAGTCTTTAAATATAAAGCAGGGCATTTCTCTCCTCAAGTCTCTGATGGTGGGGTTGTTGATGTCACTGCTGACCATTTACCACTGCTGGCTAAAGCCTATTCAGGTGAAAGAAAGCATTTATGGTACACTGTTGATTATATATATTTTTTCTGTTCCATTCTCTTATTTTATGTCCAACTCTAAAAAGACTTCAATTGAGGCCTTTTACATTTCCCTTGATAGTTAAGTATTCAGTTTGTTTGATGTCAGGCTTTGTTGCTATGTTTCTTCTGATAACAGACTATGGCATTTAAATGAACATTGGTTGTTTCATTCCGGCTTGGTCACTTAGCTTCCTTGGTTGAAATATTTGGCTGTTGTCTTTGGATTGCTTGCCCCATTCATTTAGAGGAGGAACTATCTTGTTTCTGCTCAGGGCGGACCTTCCACAATTACAAAATCACCCTATAGAGAAACTGCACAAAATACTTTAATCAAGAATACACACATGTAATTTCTTCATCTGTGAACAAGATTAATTAAGATTCATCTTGAATTTGTACATTTTATCTTTAGTCAATTCACCTGTCTTAATGTGATGTGACTTTACGTATGCACATGTTGAACTGGGTCCGTGGTTGATAATGAAGGCTTCTAAAGCAGATCTGTGCCAAAATGTTTTATCTTTTTTTATTGAATATAGTTAAAATAAATGTGTTCCAGTAAGTTGAGGCCAAAGGTCATGGCCAAGACATCTCTCATTAACTATCCAAAGTTGGGTACTTGTTAGTACTTGTAGTTGGGATATACATTGAAGGTGAGACACTGTGATGGAAAATATTTAGTGTGTGTGTGTGTGTGTGTAAGATGTAGTGAAATATTTGCAGAAATGTGAGGGGTGGAATCACTTTTGTGAGATACTGTAGATGGAAAATATGTGGTGTGTGTGTGTGTGTGTGTGTGTGTGTAAGATGTAGTAAAATATTTGCAGAAATGTGAGGGGTGGAATCACTTTTGTGAGATACTGTAGATGGAAAATATGTGGTGTGTGTGTGTGTGTGTGTGTGTGTGTGTGTGTGTGTGTGTGTGTGTGTCCTCAGTGAAGTGTATCAGTCTCTGCAGTAACTTCCAGCTGCAGCAGTCAGTTCAGTTTCTGTTCAGTATGACTGAGGGAGGTTTTTGTACGACGGTTTTTCACTGTGTGAACACATCTTGACTGTTGATGACATGAAAACTCTTACAATAGTAAACTGCTGCATCTTCAGCCTGAACTCCACTGATGATCAGAGTGAAGGCAGAGTTTGATCCACTGCCTGTAAAACGACCTGGAATCCCTGATGCTCGAGTGCTAGCTGTGTAAATGAGAAGTTTAAGAGCTTCACCATCTCTCTGTTGGTACCAGGCTAAATACCTCCCAGCATGAACCCTCTGACTGATCCTACAGTTGATGGTGACGGAGCCTCCCAGAGCAGAGCTCGCTGCTCCAGGCTGAGTCACTGTGATCTGACCTCTGGACTCTGAGGACACAGAGACAAAAACATAAAGCAGCGTCATGGTTTTGTGGGCTTCATTTCAGAGGGACGGATGTTGATAGAGGAGAGGAGTTTGATTCTCTGGACTTTACCTGTGAAGCAGCAGCAGAGGAGAGTCCAGATGAGGACGCAGATCAAAGTCATGTTTTTGATGAGGAGAATTTCTGTGTCTTCTGTTGTCATGAAGGACAGCTGTCAGTCATCCAGTGTTCAACTCTCAGGACTATAAACTCTCCCAGAGCACTGGAGCATGGTGCTGCTGATGCAAAGTGGCTCTCTATGGAAATGCTCTGACTGACTCCAACAGGGACTTGGATTACTCTCATCATGCTGGTTATCAATGGATCAATCATTTAAAGTATTGATTAGAATAGTTTCAATGTCAATTTAATTTGAGTTTGGCTTCATGCTTGTTGAAAAATGTGTTTCGCAATGTCATCTGTCCTGTTTAAATAAAATGAAAAGTAAATTAAGTTTTATCAAAAATCAACATATATAAAATAAAACATACATTCTGGAAATCTGTGGCTCTGTGTTTTGTCACTCTTCATATCAGCTGATAATATTTTACTATCAGAGACTGATTGTGTTGAGTTTGTTTGTGTCAAAGTCAAAGAGCCATGTCTCTCTACAGTCAGAGGTTTTTGTACGGCGGCTCAATGAGTTTGTATCACTGTGGTACACGTTCGGTGGAGGAACCAGACTGAATGTTGGAAGTAAGTCAAATGTTTCAATGTTTTTATCATTTCAGGAGCGTTTTCCTTTTTTTTCTTCATATTACAAAGAAAATATCCAGTTTTTCATATCAATGTTCAGTTTTTGCACAAGTAATTTACAGTAAGAGACAAAGTATGTTTCAGAAATATTGATCTAAAAACGTATTGTAATAAATATAAAATATTAAGACAGGTGATTTATCATTTTACTCAACTTTAATAGTAAAGTAGCATGTTGAGGGCTTGTAGGTTTAGTTCAGTGTGTCAAAGTCAGAGAGCCGTGTCTCTCTACAGTCAGAGGTTTTTGTACGGCGGCTCAATGAGTTTGTATCACTGTGGTGGACTTTTGGTGGAGGAACCAGACTGGATGTTGGAAGTAAGTTTCTGCACAAATCCTTCATAAAATACTGTAATTTCATTTTTAATGTCAGGTTTTAGATGTTTGAGGCAGATAAATATGTCTTGTTTTAATTCCAACACTTGTATTCTTCATGTTTTAATTCTCCTCCTTTATCATGGAGGCTAACTCAGAGCAGCTTTACTAAACATTTCTTTACACATTCCTGTCAAAGTGACATTTAAACAGCCTGAAGTGTAGAAAAGATAAAACTGTAAACCTGTTGTACAAATGTTTGTAAGAGGAGATGTAATTTTTCACCTCAATGACAGCAGTGTTCAAAACGCTCCTCTTGTCCAACATTTGATTGCAGTCGGTTCATTTTCTGTATTTGTGTATGTGTCCACTAAATATTTGAAAGTCACATATAGTTCAGGTTTTGTCTGATTGTGAGGAGAAAGTTTGATGTCTTTTATTTCCAGTGTAGTTTGATATATTTCAGCTCATTCTGTTTGATGATTCTCTCTGTGCTGATATGCATGAGAGGCTTCTTAAAGGGAAGTGAAACAATGTGTGAGTGAGTGACTGGTGGAGCAGAAAAACCATCTGACAGAAACTCCTTAAAGGACTAAATCAACTCTCACACAGTGAAGGTGTCCCAGTGTCTGCTGGTTGATTGACAGCAGTGTGGTCCCTGTCCTCTAAGCTGATTGGTGTCTCCTAGGTGATGTCCGTCCCACCCTGACGGTGCTGCCCCCCTCCAGTGAGGAGCTGCAGCAGGGGAAGGCCACGCTCATGTGTCTGGCCAACAAGGGCTTCCCCTCAGACTGGAGTCTGTCCTGGAAGGTGGACGGCAGCAGCAGCAGCAGCTGGGAGCAGAGCAGGAGCCCCGGGGTGCTGGAGAAGGACGGCCGCTACAGCTGGAGCAGCACCCTGAGGCTCCCTGCAGACCAGTGGAGGAAGGTGGGCTCTGTGACCTGTGAGGCCACCCAGGGCTCCCAGACTCCAGTCTCAGAGACACTGAGGAGAGACCAGTGTTCCCAGTCCTGACCTGACTCACTGGGACTCTGCTGCTGGTTTTACTCTCATACTGCTCTCAGCTCTCTCTCTGTTCTCTCTTTCTCTCAACATGTTTCAACATTAATGTGTTCTTGCTTCTGTTTCAACATTTTACAACAATAAAGATTTCATTACCTTTATTATAAATGTGACATGTCTTTGACCTTCTTTTTCAACACACATGATATATGAGGAACATTTGTCAGATCAATGCACACAGTCACATCGGAACCAAATCCATTTTCCATGATTACTTTTGAATGGTTTTAAAAATGTATTTTATAGGACAGCTTTTTCTGTGTCATGTATTCTTATTAAATTTGGTTATGATAAAAAAGGTGAAGTTAATAACAAAGTCACTGGTTATTTCTACCATCATCAATTCAAGAAGAATACTTTGTTCCTGAAACATAGTTATTTCCTTAATGAAGAAATTGATATAAAAGAACAATAATTCAGCATTAGAAATAAAAATCTGGGTATCATCTGCGTAATGTGATCACTCCTTCTCATTCTCCAGATTGATGACAGTTTGAATTATGAAGCTGGTTGCCCTTGAAAATTATCAATTTGTTCCTTTAAACTATTCTTAACATCTTAATTTTAAAGGAGAAATCGTGAAAAGGAGTTTTGGGTAGAAATATAAATATCATCTGCATAAAGTGATAACTCCTTCTCTTTCTCCAGATTCATCACAGTTTGAAAGATGTAATTTGTGTTTCTTGCAGCTGATATTCTCTGTTAAAACAATGAAGAGCAATTGATCAACTCAGTGATGTTCACATATATTATAACAAGAATGACTCCTGTCATGTGTTGATGTCTTCATTTAAAACAGTAGATCATTTATATCCTCACAGTTCTTCTGAGCAGCATTTTGTAATGTTAGATAATCATGAAAAATGATGAGAATATGTGATGCAGGTGAAATCTGATAGTTGTGTCAGTGCAGCCTGACAGTGTTTAGCTGTGGTATCCTGAAGCAGGTAGATACATAAGAGAAGGCGTTGATGGATAAAACACTCTCTCTCTCTCTTCAGCTTCACTTTATACTGATTTGTTTAATAAAGTAAATGTCAGAGAAAGTTATCACAGCTGCTTTGTGCCTTTGTCATTTGACAGTAGAAGACACTACCGTCATTAAACTGTTATGCTGCAGAAGTGTATTTCGAACTTTACGTGATCTGATGTTTTCAAAATGTTACTTCAAATCAGGTTCATGGTGTTTTAAAATATTTACAAGAATATATTTTAATGAATATAGTTAAAATACATGTGTTGCAGTATGTAGCTGAGGTCAAAGGTCACGACCACTTTGACACTTGTTTCAAATCACGTTCATTAGAGGTAAGAGTAAAGATAGTGGAGTGTGTGTGTGTGTGTGTGTGTGTGTGTGTGTGTCCTCAGTAAAGTGTATCAGTCTCTGCAGTAGCTTCCAGCTGCAGCCGTCAGTTCAGTCTGACTGAGGGAGGTTTTTGTATGACGGTTTTTCACTGTGTGAACACATTCTGACTGTTGATGATATGTGCACTCTGACAGTAGTAAACTGCTGCATCTTCAGTCTGAACTCCACTGATGGTCAGAGTGAAGGCAGAGTTTGATCCACTGCCTGTAAAACGACCTGGAATCCCTGATTGTCGAGTGCTAGCCCCGTAAATGAGAAGTTTAGGAGTTTCTCCATCTCTCTGTTGGTACCAGGCTAAAAGATGGTTGCTGCTATAAACATAAACATCCTGACTGGTCCTACAGTTGATGGTGACGGAGCCTCCCAGAGCAGAGCTCACTGCTCCAGGCTGAGTCACTGTGATCTGACCTCTGGACTCTGAGGACACAGAGACAAAAACATAAAGCAGCGTCATGGTTTTGTGGGCTTCATTTCAGAGGGACGGATGTTGATAGAGGAGAGGAGTTTGATTCTCTGGACTTTACCTGTGAAGCAGCAGCAGAGGAGAGTCCAGATGAGGACGCAGATCAAAGTCATGTTTTTGATGAGGAGGATTTCTGTGTCTTCTGTTGTCAGTCTGTCAGTCATCCAGTGTTCAACTCTCAGGACTATAAACTCTCCCAGAGCACTGGAGCATGGTGCTGCTGATGCAAAGTGGCTCTCTATGGAAATGCTTCAGTTATGTCAACCTGGACCCTCCCCATGAGTTTCGCAAATGCATCTAAGAATAAACCTACAGATGGGTTTTCAGAGAAACAGATGATTTATTTCTCAATAAATAACTTGCATTAGGATTCAGTACCAAATGAAATATTTCATTTCCTGTGTCCTTAGTTTGAACTGTAGCTGTCCACATCACATCATGTTGTGTCTTTTGCCAAACCATTTCCTGCACTACTGCCCAAATATCAGGTTCACAGTCTCCATCCTGATCCCTTCATGTTCACATCAATCCATCATTTCTTCTGGGTTCAGATTTTCCAAAGTGCCTCTCCATACTGAAGCATTGTCTTTATTGTACCAGTGTCTATCTGTGCCAGGAGAAGTGTTTTCCTGTAAACTCTTAAATAGCATCTACTCTTGATTTTCCTCATCTAGCATATGTGTAACAAGGAACTATTTGTGGGGAGTGTGTTATTCTTTACCTCAACTCAAAGAATGAGGGACATTGCTGTTATTCTATGACAGCAGCTGGGTCTCGATTTAGCTCAGGTAGACTGGTAACAGGCTTTTAGAGATGGGCCAGTACTCCTAAATTCCCCTATCCAATAAGGGTATTTGGTAATATGTAACACGAAACCTTTTTTTTAAAATCTACTCCCCTTTGCTTGGTAAGTTCTCGTACATCATGATGCATGTAAAAATCTGCCTGTTCTATGACTAGTTACACTACATGAATTAGGTCGGGCGACTAATCCAGGTCTACAATGTGTTGAACAGAATTCATCATATGTCCAATTAATTGATATTTAAGTGATTGCTGACCATTTGTCATTGCTGTCTGAGGCCTTTAAATCTCAAGAAGGGCATTTCTGCCCTCTAGATATTGATGGTGAAGTTATCCAAGTCACCCCTTACCATTCACTATTGCTGACTAAAACTTTCAAGTTAAGCATTTTAAAGTTTTGGTGACATGCTTTCTAGTATGTTGCATCTCATAGCAGATTATGGCATTTCTGTTCAAATATTCATGGCTTGTTTCATTACTTTTTTTTTTTTCTTTAAACATATGTTTATTGAACATTTTGTTAATTTACAATGAACAACACAGAACAAGAAGGCACATACAAGAAAACAACAACAGCAATAATAATAATGACAATGATAATGATGATGAAAATAAAATAATACATAAATAATTGGAAGAAGGGAAAAAAAACATAAATGCGTACATCCATATATACATATACATACACACAGGGCAGTTGCTAGGAATTCTGGGCCCCCTGAAAGAATATCGGTGTGGGCCCCTCTACCCCATTCATTGCCACCTTCAATTTTCTTGTTTTTCAGTATTCTTGATGGTGCCTGGTGTAATACACCCAATTTGTTTTCTTTTTTACGATTAACGACTTAACAAGTCAGAGTATGATTATGTAAATGATGTATTATTAGTTGTCTTATTCTCATTTCACTGATTTGCAACACGTTATTACACCTCTGATTGCAAATACATTTTCAATTAACCACTCAACAAATAGGTATGGTCACTAATAAACCAAAACAGCCAACCAGTGTGTACATCACTCACTCACCATCAAAGGCATCACTGGATAGCTGGGCTGAGCGTCTGCTGTGGGGTCAAACTCAGATGAAGCAGCTACTGCTGATTCTGGAGCAGCAGGGCATAAAGGTTTATTGTTCCATTATATATATTGTAAACATTATATGTTATTTTTAATGGAAAAACTGATGCAGAACTAACCTATTCTTGGACAAAATCTAAATGGGCTTCTTAGTACCATAGCTCTAGGTGGACAGCTTCACTTTCCCAGGCAAAAAATATTTTTAGACCATTCAAAAGTCGGTGTAAACTGTCCAGAATTCTAAATAGTCTTGTTTACTTTGTTGTTATCAGCTATTATGGTGTCTTTTATTTTATACTGCTATGAAAACAAACGAATCTTTGAACATTTAACTTTTTTGTATTTAGGCTATTCAAATGTCCCACTTATAACACATTTTACAAGACCACATTGAACACATCATGATAACGTAACTGACCTTCGTCAGATGCTCATAATTACTGAGTAGAACTTGAATGCGTCATAATACAATTCAATGCAGCCTCTGAATGGGCACATACTGGAGCACTGTTCGACAGTGATATGTGTGAAACACACAGTCACTGTAGTAGCCCCTAAATTAGTCACGCTCAGTTATAGCTACTCTAGGAACCGTTGCTCTACAATGAACTGGCGACTTGTCCAGAGTGTAGCGCGGCCAGATGACAGCTAACGTAGGCTCCAGCCTGCGCCCCGTCAAAGGTAATGTTACAGACATTAAATTAATGAACAAGTAGACTAATTGTTTCAGCCGCCCTCGGTAGTTTTACTCTCACCATTCTTAGAAAATAAGTTGTTGATGTCCTGGGCCCCTGCTCTGCTGCTCCTACTCCTGGCCTCCTTCTCAACTCTCTTCTGGTGTCCGGACTTGTGCTTTTTGGTGGGCATCCTAACCCTGCTGGAGTTCGCTCGCGCTCACTTAATTCCGATGAGGAAGAACCATGGGAAGAACGAACCGCGGTGTGGACCAAACCATTTTTTAAGAAGGGGCTAAGGGGGTTATTGAAATGATTAAAATTAGAATATTGTATGAATTGTGGCCAAGGGCGTAACCATGGTATAGATATTGGGGGGGTCCAAATGAGAGCCCTTCCCCCGAATTTTGTTTTTTAAAGTACATTTCCCACAATTCTGTGATATTTTATATATGAAAATTCGCACATTTAGAAGTTTTGAGGACAACATTGACCATTTGAATTCACATGTAAAGGAACATTCTGTGAAATTGCATGGATTCCTACAGAATCAATATAAAGCTTCTCTTTAAATTCCCATTAAGTGAAAATCAATGTTTTTATCTCAAAGGTTTTGCTCTATATCTCACGTAGATGCCAGTATCAGGCCCAATGTTACTAGTTTTATTTACTGCTGACATGTAAGCCTAGGTCAAAACTAATGTTATCATGCTGTTTAAGTTCTCATTCAGATTTCTCACCTGATCACCTGTATCTCCAGAGCATGTCCCTGTCTGGCCACTGCCTCCACCTGCCTCTCCCTCTCTCTGTGTCTCTGTGCTGCCTACATTGTGACCAGATACCATTATTTTACCAGAAGAACAATGGCTGAACTTGATGATCATTTTAATTTAATACATTGATTTTTCTGCTTGTGTTACTAGTTTATTTGCTTTAGCTAAATAGTAAGTGCATAAATAACAGTGTACAATGTACAGCAGTGTAGCCCCTTTCACACATGCACTGCTATCCTTATGTACCTGGATATTACTTGGAGGAGCTGTATGTGTAACAAATGAGAGCAGTATGTAGGATGTATGAGTTTATGTAGGAGATTTTCTCCATTGAAAATAAGTTTTTAAGCTCCAACAAACAGCTTTAAATTACGTAAATTAACACCTACATGGCATTAATGCAAGAATATGAATGTACTCCTGTCACATAACTCCACTTACATGACAATTTGACTTGAAAAAGAAGTCAATCTTCTGCTGCCTCTTCCTTTTTGGCATTCATAATCATGCTGAATAATATCAAAATCAGTGGATGTTTCTAGAAAACTATCTGTCAGTTACCATTAACTTTACCTGGCTTACCTGGCTTGGCCTAATCCATCTGGCTTGCTTAATATTAACTAGCTTCATTGGCTAGCTTAACATGCCACGAAGCAAGACAAAGTTATTTACAGACAAAATTCTACATCATTAACTAGTTAAACAACAGTTTCATACCTCCACTCTGTTCGCTGTCTGCAGCAGCGAGTGACGGCAGCTCCGCTAGCATGTTGTTGTTTACTTTCCCGGGCGGCCGGGACTAGTGGGTTTGATCAAATGGCTGTGATTGGCTTAATGGTTGTCAATCACTGTAACTTGACCAATGGGTTTTTCATGTATGGGGGAGCGACTCAGCTACTGAGGTGCGCTCCATTTCAGTATGCTATTACACCGCGAGGGCGAACAGTTTAATACCTTAGGATAGGCGCAACCAAGTTTACAATTGGGAGAGGGGGGTTCACACAATTGTGTTTTCCTTAAAAACGGAAATAAATTGAAAATAAATAAGAAATAACGAAACAGATCTTTTGACAGGGTTTATAAAAGAGTGCATATTTAACATATTTTTTTCTGTATATTGGGGGGGACAGATTGCCATTTTCTTAATATTGGGGGGGACACGACCCCCCCAAAGAATGCGTGGTTACGCCCATGCTTGTGGCTTTGTTTTAATTCATATTCATTCGTATGAATATATATTAGTTCAGTGTATGCATAACCCTTTTGTCATAGAGGCTACTGGGGGCTGTGTGTGGGTCCTATAGCGGGCTGTGGGCCCTTAGAATTGTCATCACCTTTCCCCCCTATACGACGGCGCTGCATACACATACACACATACATACATACATACTGACATACACATATACACACACACACATACATATACACATACACACATACACACATATACACACATACATACACACACACGGACATACATATATGTATGTAAAGGTCTAAATGTGTAAACTAAATCAAGATAAGGCAAGGCAAGGCAAGTTGATTTGTATAGCACAATTCAGACACAAGGCAACTCAAAGTGCTTTACAGGCACACACAAATTACATTAAAAGACATAAACATTTCATTTAAAAGACATTAAAAATTGCATTAAAAAAATAAAAAAAATAATAAAATAAAATAATAATACTAATAATAAAAATAAATAAAAATAGCATTTTAAGACCAGTAAAAACATTAAGAGACAAGCATCAAAACAGGTAGGCTAAAATAGAGAAGCTTTAGAAGAAACAAGACTGTAGAGTCAGAGTAATAATGCAGTTCAAAGACTTGAATTGCTTCAGTTAAAAGCAGTGGCAAAAAGAAATGTTTTAAGTCTTGATTTAAAAGAGGTGAGTGTTGGAGCAGACCTGCAATTTTCAGGGAGTTTGTTCCAAATATGTGGCGCATAGTAACTGAAAGCTGCTTCTCCATGTTTACTTCTGACTCTGGGGACTGAAAGCAGACCGGTACCTGACGATCTCAGAGGTCTGGATGGTTCATAACGCGGCAGCAGATCAGAAATGTATTTTGGCCCTAAACCATTCAATGCTTTATAAACCAACAACAGGTCTTTGAAATCTATTCTTTGATAGACAGGAAGCCAGTGTAAAGATCTAAGAACTGGAGTGATGTGATCTACTTTTTTGGTTCTTGTTAGGACTCGAGCAGCAGCGTTCTGAATCAGCTGCAACTGTCTGAAGGAGTTTTTAGGGAGTCCTGTAAGGACACCATTACAGTAGTCGAGTCTGCTGAAGATAAATGCGTGAACAAGTTTCTCCAAATCCTGCCGAGACATAAGCCCTCTTATCCTGGATATATTCTTAAGGTGATAGTAGGCTGACTTTGTAACTGTCTTAATATGGCTGCTGAAATTCATGTCTGAGTCCATAGTCACACCAAGGTTTCTGGCTTGGTCTGTAGTTTTCAACATTACAGACTGAAGCTGAGCAGAGACTTTAAGTCGTTCTTCCTTGGATCCAAAAACATTTATTTCAGTCTGATCTTTGTTTAACTGAAGAAAACTCTGACACATCCAATCATTGATTTGTTCAATGCATCTACTCAGGGTATGTATGGGATTATAGTCCCCTGGTGATATGGTTATGTAAATTTGTGTGTCACCTGCATAACTATGGTAGCAAATGTCATTGTTTTCCATTATTTGAGCAAGAGGGAGCATGTAAATGTTGAATAGTAGAGGCCCCAGAATGGAGCCCTGGGGTACTCCGCTTGTCATTTTCATCCGTTCAGATGTGTAGTCACCAATAGACACAAAGTAATCTCTCTCATTTAGATAAGATTTAAACCACTTTAGTGTTGTACCAGAGAGTCCAACCCAGATAAAATAAAAAGATAAATAAATCTTCAGTTCAGCTCATCATTCCAGCCATCTACTTCGATATCCTTTTTGTCAAGGAAATTACAGAAAACCGTCCAGACATTCCAAAACTTGTCAAGCTTATTTTTCGCGGTGTAGCTTATCCTTTCCAAAGCCAAGTAGAAAGACATCCCTGTTAACCATTGCAAAGTAGTACAAGGTTTATCCCTTTTCCATGAACAGGCTATACATCTTTTAGCTTCCAGAAAGCAGATATTGAATAAGGATTTTTCATTTTTGGAGGTCACAAAGTTGTCCGGGGAAAATATTCAGTAAACATAACTTTGGTACAAGAGGTACTTCTTTTTCAATGATTTGACTGGCCAGGTTCCACACTTTTTCCCAAAATGAGAGTATCAGAGGACATTCCCACATGCAATGTAATAAAGAACCTTTTTGTTGCTTACATTTAATGCAAGTATCTGGGATATTTAGATTAAAAAGGTGCAGCTTACTTGGGGTTATATACTGTCTGCTTATCCATTTGTATTGTAGTAATTTAGAGTTTATATTCACATTTTGAGTTTGAGCTGTTAAACAAGCTGTGGCCCATTCTTCTTCTGTTAGTTTTTCTTGCAAATCGGATCCCCATGATTGTAATATGTTTTGAGATGACTCTTTGGATTTACTTTAAAAAAAAAATTTAAAGAAAGGACACCTGCCCCTTAAAGTCTGAAAATCTCATCGAAGTGTCTTCAAGAGAAGATAGTCTGGGAAGTTTCAAACTATTACACTGCCTGGCCAGTACGAAGCTTCTCAACTGAAGATATTTAAAGAAGTGTTTTGAGGGTATTCCATACGTTGCCTTAAGTTCTTCGAAAGGCATGAAAGTATGCTATCTGCTCTTCCAGGCTGAAACTCATCATTTCCAAAGATAGGGGAAAACTGAGATAACTTTGAAGTCCCTCCCGAGTATTCCAGAGCACTGTGCCAAATCCTTATTGTTTTTTTGAGGAAGGGGTTTTTGGTCTGTTTGATTAATTTGTTTTTGTTGGCTGAATATATATACAAATTTAAAGTAATATTGATTGAGTGAGACTCTATTGAAACCCAGGCTGGAGGATGGTCCTTCACAAAAATAAAATATTCATGCTCTGATTTGAGCTGTCCAGTAATACCTAGGGATGGGTATCGTTTGCATTTTCATCGATTCCGATTCCTATTTCGATTCCTCATTTCGATTCCGATTCTTTTCGATTACCGATTCCGATACCAATATTAATTAGAAAGTAAATAAATATATCAAGAATAAAATGTTTTATTTGAAAATTGGACAAACAAACACTGTTGCCTCTAAACAATAAGTCAGTGTACAGTTCTATAGAAATGAGAACTGTTTTCTAACACAGATGTTGTGATTTAATGTGCCATACTGATGTTGGGCCTCGTGCCCTCATGCACATGTCTCAAACAAAGAGACCAAGAGAGGCCTGTAGTTGAAGCCAGAAGAAACTTCTAGGGCCTCACACGAGGAACTACCAAACAAAGAACAGGGGAAAAGGCCGACCAGGTGTGAAAAACGTGACCAGATTGACCTGCCCCCAAGACGTCACGGGTCCCTATTGGCTGTGAGCCCGGAAGCTCCGCCAGGATCACAATGATGTCACTCCCACATGAAAAGGTCACGCAGCCCTCCTGCTCTTTCTACTCAGGGAGCATCTGTTGTGAAGAGACTTCGGTTTTACGCAACTGCTGCCATAAGGGTACAACTCCGAGAAACGTTTTTCATTTTTCCTCGCTTGAGCAAATTTCAGTTTCCTCCTCGCTGGACAAGACAGAGACTGTTTTTGTTTCACTTTCATTTTTGTTCGGACATTCGTCATAATTGTTTTGGATCCCAAGAGGAACGCTGTACAGCCCAGCCGTTTCCTCACTGCCTGCAGAAGGAAGAAAAGAATCTAAAGAAGGAACTAAACCGTCCCTTCCATTGAGTCAACATATCGCTGTGGACAACCTGCCATCAGCTGTTAGGGCGCTAAAGCTGATTCCGCGCTCCCGAACGAGTTGGAGCTTCGGGTCAGACGGACCCCACGCTACCGCAACAAGCGGCATCCAAGTAAGAGGCTTTTGTTTGGGCAGAAACAGATAATATATAGCGTGCTTTTCTTTGTTGTGCTTTTATTTTATTGTGAAAGGACCGCCGAGTCCGATTTATGCGCTAACTGTGTTTGCTACGCTCGCTAGGAGCTCATTCAAGCTAATCCAGCCTGTACAGCCGCCGTGTGTGACCACAATACGTCGTATTCCGGCTCGATCAGTGGACGCCAAACGAACCTCGATTCACTTGCCGGCCACTGTTCGAGGGAGAGACGACCGCTGTGCACCACCATTTTCTTAGTTTCTTTGTCAAAACAGTATACTGCGCAGCCGCGGATGTCACGTACGCTCGTCATTCACACAGGTCCTTGCAGATCATAAAAACAGGTCCTTGCAGATGCTCACTCAGAGCGTGGGGAGAACTGCTAGGAATCGAAATAAAGAATCGAAATGTGCATTTTTAAATGATTCTCGAATCTTCGGGTTTCGGTTCCGGTTCCAAAATGGGAACCGGTTTTCGGTACCCATCCCTAGTAATACCACATAAGATCCGGAAGCTGTAATCCACCTCTATCATATGGTAGATATAACAATGTGAGCCTGAGCCTGGGACGCCTGTTGTTCCAAATGAAAGAGGAGAAGAGCTTTTCAAGTGACCGGAAAAAAGAAAGTGGGGGAGCAAGTGGGATAGACTGGAAAAGATACAAATACTCGGGTAAAATTGACATTTTCAAAACATTGATGCGCCCGATCATAGACATAGGTAATCTTGTCCACCTGTTTATGAGCTCTGTAACTCTATCTGTTAAGGGATTGTAGTTCATTGGGACAATTTTGTCAATGGTGGGAGTGATCTTCACACCCAAATACACAAAGCCTTTCAAAGAAACCAAAAAAGGAATATGAATTGGAGGGTTGAGTCTCTCATTTTCATTCATAATAATATTACTGATTTGATGCTATTTATTTTGTAACCTGCAAAGACCCCAAAAGTGTTTGTGAGAGAAAGTAAAGTAGGTATAGTCTGTTTCAAGTTAGAACAGGACAAAATTACATCATCTGCATATAGAGCCAAGCGATGTTTAATACCTCCTATCTTTATTCCATTCAGGTTGGTGTTTTCCCGAATCACCATAGCAAATGGCTCGATAGGAAGGGTAAATAGCAGGGGCGACAGCGGGCAACCCTGTCTTGTCTCCCGGTGCAGTTCAAAAGGTGATGAAAATAACCCATTTGTTAAAACTACAGCCTGTGGAGCAGCATAAAGTAGTTGTGAAAACTGTGCAAATCCAACCAAGAAATTTCCCCCCTAAACCAAACCTTTGCAGAGTCTCAAATAAATACAGCCACTCCACCCTGTCGAAGGCCTTCTCAGCATCCAATGACAGAATGGCAGTGTCTGTACAGCCAGATTTATTAAACACTATATTAAGTACTCTACGGATATTGTGAAAGCCCTGCCTTCCCTGCACAAAGCCATTCTGGTCAGAGTGGACTATTTCCGGCAAACTCAGTTCAAGCCGTCTTGCCAATACTTCACAAAGAATTTTGAGATCATTATTCAGCAGTGAAATTGGTCTGTAAGATCCACAGAGAGTGGGTGTCTTCCCTGGCTTCAACAACAAAGTAATTACTGCTGTATTGAGAGAAGGAGGAAGGGATCCGCTATCTAAGGACTCACGATACATCTTGAGCAAAGGTGGTATTAGTTTAGTTCTAAAGGTTTTATATATCTCGATGGGAATCCCATCCGGTCCAGGGGATTTTCCCCCGTTCATGCTACCTATAGCCGCAGACACTTTTTCAGCCTCTAGGTCAAGCTCTAGAGCAGCCTGAGAGTCTTCTTTAGGGGGACAAAGTCGAATAAATCAAAAAATTATTTTTGTTTTTGAAAAGCTGAGGACGAATAATCCGATTGTTATACATTTTCATAGATGCATGAAAAAGTCTTATTAATTTCTTTAGGGTTACTAGTTACCAAGCCTTCATCTGTTTGTATTATATTAATTGCTCTTTCAGTTTCCATTTGTTTAATACGCCAAGCTAGGAGCTTACTGGCTTTCTCACCCTGTTCGTAATAGGACTGCTTCAGTTTCATCAAGTTTTTAGTTGCCTTATTTGTAGATAAAACATTGTATTTAGCTCTTAGCTCATTAAGTTCCACAAATAAGTGTTGAGAAGGATTTGCAAAGTAGTTTGTTTCAGTATTCTTTATCTTTTTTTCCAGTTGTTCCATCTCCAATCTAAACTGCTTGTGTTTAAAGCTTGTGAAGCTTATCATCTGGCCCCTCAAAAAGGCCTTAAAAGCCTCCCATCGTATAGCAGCTGATGTTTGATTTGTATTATCTTCAAAATAATAATCAATTTGTGTTCCAATAAACTCTATAAATTTTGGATCCCTAAGCCAAAATGCCTAGAGGCGCCATCTTGGGGAGTAATTCAACGATTGGGGCATGTTCAGGATAAATGAAACCGAAGCATGATCTGAAATTATAATGCTATCGTACCAGGATCGTGAGACTGTTGATATCAAGGAGGCAGAAACCAAATAATAATCAATTCATGAGAATGTCTGACATGTACTAGAGTAACAAGAGAAAGTTAGTTGGTCAGGATGATTCTCTCTCCAGATGTCAATTAAATTAAATTCTTTAATATACTGTAGCAGCTCCTTTCTTGTCTGATTATGGGAAGCATCAATTCCAGTAGATCTATCCATTCCAGGCTGTAGAGCACAATTAAAGTCCCTACCCATGATAAAGTTGCCAGGTAAAGTAGCCAAGGACAAAAACATGTGTTTAAAAAAAGACGGATTATCTTCATTGGGCCCATATATATTAACCAGATTTAATCGAACTGAAAGATTTTCACACTGAATAATGAGATATTTGCCTAGTCGATCTTCATCCACACTAATAAGATGAAAAGGCACAGAATTGTGTATCAGTGAAAGTACCCCACGTGAGTGTGAACTGAAACAAGCTGAGAATACTCAACCAGGCCACCTCCTCCTCACTTTAATTACATCTTCAGAGGTCAAGTGCATCTCCTGGATAAAAACTATTTTAGCTTTTAACTGTTTGATCCTGCACATAACCTCTTTTAGCTTGACAAGTTTGTTTAAACCCCTTACATTCCAGGATGTAAACTGAAGTTCAGATGACATGTTGTAATGACAATGAAATTGGCTGTAAACTTGAAATGACTGAAAACTAAAGACAAAAGAAAATAAATAAATGAAGTGAAAATTATGTGCCTTAGAACACTATGAACATAACTGAGTGTACATCCCCAACTGAGATACACCCATCCCTCCCACAGTACAGACATCCAAACCATGGAGCCTAAACTGGTCCGCCTGCGTCCACAGCACAGCGAGGAACAGCAAGCCCAACAACCGTAGCAGAGCCCCGCATGAAATATCATTAATATGTGTAAAACTACGTTTATAGCAACCAAACAGCATTTTGCACGATTTAAACAGTGTTTAAATTGACTCCCTGTGAGGTCAGAGAGCATAGTTCCAGCCATACAATCAGGTCTCAGGTTGTCTCTTTTTCCGCGGATCTCAAGGTACAGTCCTTCAATCCATGCACAAAATCCTTCGCTGCTGCCGCGGTATCAAAGACATGCCGTCTCCCCTTAACAGTCACCAGGAGTTTAGCGGGATGAATTATCCCGTAACGCAGAGTCGGGATGGAGAGGAAAACCAGCTCCTTCTTCACCGAGTCGAAGACTTTCCTCCGTCTGACCAGATCAGCAGAAACGTCTGGGAAAAACATGACTCTCTGGTTGTCGTAGAGTATTTCCCCCTTGCTCCTGGCAGCCTTCATGACTCGAAACTTGTCCGCGTAGTTTAGGAACTTCATTATTACCACTCAGTGACGCACACCAGAGCGGCCCCCTGCCTCAGCATCATCTTCAGTAGCCGCTTTCATGGTGTTGGTCTGTGTTTTCAATGATGCAACATCATCTTGATTGGTGCTAATTCTTTCCTCTGCTTCAGTAACACGTACTGACACAGCCTTTAGATCACTCTGCATTCCCTCAATAGCACTGAGCAGGCTGTCAAACTTCAGTACGAATTCTCCTTTCATTGCGTTAATGGCGCTAAGAATTGGGCTCGAGCTAGCCGCCACATATGACTCTCCATTGCTAGCATTAGCATCTGCCATTCCTGGATCACCCGTAACTTCTGCTTTAGAAGATTTCTGAGTTTTTCCAGCTTGTTTCGGAGGCTTTAGGGCTGGTTCTTCTTGATTCCGATTCCACACAAATTGTGACAATTCACAGGTCCTACACTGGCTGTTTGGTTTGTTAATTCTCTGAGTTTTCACGAGAGCTCCGACATACGTGCGTTCAGCACAGCGCCATAACCAGAAGTCTCGCTTGTTTCATTCCTGCTTGGTTAGTGAGCCTGCCTGGGTGAAATAGTGCCTGTGTCTTGCCCTCTTATTTTTTGGAGGAATTATCAGCTGCTGCTCAGGACAGATGTTCATTTATTACAAAATCTCCCTGCAGAGTTGATGCACCAAAGACTTTTTGTTAAGACTTAATAGGACAATGTCATCTGTTAATCTGTTCAGTCTTCAGTCTGTGATAACCTATTATCTTTACTTAATTCACCTGTCTCTACTGATTGTAAGTATCTGAAATGTGATTTGATGTATGCACACATTTGTTTGATTATGAATGTAGGTGATAAAAGTGTGTGTGTGTGTGTGTGTGTGTGTGTGTCCTCAGTGAAGTGTATCAGTCTCTGCAGTAGCTTCCAGCTGCAGCAGTCAGTTCAGTTTCTGTTCAGTCTGACTGAGGGAGGTTTTTGTACGACGGTTTTTCACTGTGTGAACACAGCTTGACTGTTGATTTCATGATAACCCTGACAGTAGTAAACTGCTGCATCTTCAGCCTGAACTCCACTGATGGTCAGAGTGAAGGCAGAGTTTGATCCACTGCCAGTAAAACGACCTGGAATCCCTGATTGTCGAGTGCCAGCATCATAAATGAGAAGTTTAGGAGTCTCTCCATCTCTCTGTTGGTACCAGGCTAAACGGTGGTCACCATAATAATAAACATCCTGACTGGTCCTACAGTTGATGGTGACAGAGCCTCCCAGAGCAGAGCTCACTGCTCCAGGCTGAGTCACTGTGTATTGACCTCTGGACTCTGAGGACACAGAGACAAAAACATAAAGCAGCATCATGGTTTTGTGGGCTTCATTTCAGTGGGACGGATGTTGATAGAGGAGAGGAGTTTGATTCTCTGGACTTTACCTGTGAAGCAGCAGCAGAGGAGAGTCCAGATGAGGACGCAGATCAAAGTCATGTTTTTGATGAGAAGGATTTCTGTGTCTTCTGTTGTCATGAAGGACAGCTGTCAGTCATCCAGTGTTCAACTCTCAGGACTATAAACTCTCCCAGAGCACTGGAGCATGGTGCTGCTGATGCAAAGTGGCTCTCTATGGAAATGCTTCAGTTATGTCAACCTGGACCCTCCCCATGAGTTTTGTCTGATACATCCTTGAATGAACTTACAGATGGGTGGTATCCAGAGAAAAAATTCAAATCAAAGAGGTCAGGAACATCTCTCCGGGGAAACTCTCAGCTGATTCTTCATCCGGTTACACCCCACCTTTCCGAAACCCCGCTGTTCAGAACATAGATTTCAATTAATCGTGATGGCGGGTTTCCCTCTTTTTTCAAAGACCCTGCTATTCCGAAAAGGCTATTGGCGAAACCCCTCCATTCCGAAAGCCAACCACTCCGAACCATCCCTTACCTTAACCCACTTCAGAAATGTGCGAGTGCGGCTGGAAGTGGGGCTTTCAGCACCACGGCTAGCGGTCTTTAATTTCGGAATTGCTGAGTTTTGGTGAGAGGGTTGGAACAGCGGTGTGTTGGAGTGGGGGGTGTCGCAATGGAGGTGTGTCGGAATTGAAGGCTGTCTCCCTTCCTCTACCCTGTTGGAGTTGTAGACTTCCACCCGATGGAAATGACGAGTCTGACTGAAGGAGAGGTTGTAGGTGGGCATCGCCCGGGAAAGTGGGCGCCTCAGCGGTGAGGTCAGGGTGACAGAACTTGATGCAATCCTGCAGGAGGGGAAAAGTTATCAAGGTTCTCAGATCTTTATCTAATGGAACTCCTACCAGAACTTTTGGACATGTGGGCAGATCCAGAAAACAAAGCAGTCTTTATCAGTTACAGCTGGACAGATGTCTTTGTTTCAAGTCCATGTACTAACATTTCAGTGACAACTGAGCAACTCCCTCTACAGAAGAGGTTCATGTGATATGGTTGTAGGCGTTTCAACAGCTTATCGCCTCCCCAGTAAATGTTCACATCAGTCTTCTCTTCTGGGTTCAGAGTTTGTAGACACATTTCTCTTGCACATCTCAACTGGCTGCATATTTATCAGTTTTCCAAGGTGCTTTTCAAACTGAAACAAACCCAAGAGATTAGGGATGTCGCTGTAATTCTATAACAGCAGCTGGGTCTTGGTTTACCTCAACTACACAGGTAACAAGCTTTTAGAGATGGGCTGGTATTTCTACATTCTTCTGTCCAATGAGGGTATTTGCTCGTAACTAGCATGAATCCTCTTGTTTCAAACTAATCCTCTTTGCTTGGTAAGTTATTTTACATCATGATGAGTGCAGAAGAATCTGCACTTCTGTATCAGTTATACTAAATGAAACAGGTCTATGAAATTGAGATGAGTAATCCAAAACTACAAAGTGTAGATCAGCATTCATCATTTGGTTGAATATGTTGCTCTTCAGGTCACAGCTGAACATTAGCTGCTGCTGGCTAAACCGATATATAAGAAACAGGTCACTGCTGTCCAAACTTTATTCAGGATACTGCTGACCATTAGCCATGTGTGGAAAAAGCCTTCACATCAGAAGAAGGGCAGAAAATCATTGATGGTAGGCTGTTAGTATTCTTTGTACGCCATGATTCTTAATAAATTCTATCTCAAACTTTATGGTTCTATCTTTGTTTGTTTAACTGGGTCCTGTTTCATTTGTTTCATGGTGAGAAGCTGTGATGGAGAAATTAACTGGTTTTCTGCCAAAACAAGTTTGTCACTGAAGTTGTTCTGATACAAGTTTTTTGGTGCTTGGAGCATCAGTGTATGACATTATGAATCTGTTTGATTAAACTGTGTGTGTGTGTGTGTGTGTGTGTGTGTGTGTGTGTGTGTCCTCAGTGAAGTGTATCAGTCTCTGCAGTAGCTTCCAGCTGCAGCAGTCAGTTCAGTTTCTGTTCTGTCTGACTGAGGGAGGTTTTTGTACGACGGTTTTTCACTGTGTGAACACACGGTCACTGCCGGGATAGTGAAAACTCTGACAGTAGTAAAATGCTGCATCTTCAGCCTGAACTCCACTGATAGTCAGAGTGAAGGCAGAGTTTGATCCACTGCCTGTAAAACGACCTGGAATCCCTGATGCTCGAGTGCTAGCAGCGTAAATGAGATGTTTAGGAGTTTCTCCATCTCTCTGTTGGTACCAGGCTAATGAGATCCCACCATAAACATCCTGACTGGTCCTACAGTTGATGGTGACGGAGCCTCCCAGAGCAGAGCTCACTGCTCCAGGCTGAGTCACTGTGAACTGACCTCTGGACTCTGAGGACACAGAGACAAAAACATAAAGCAGCGTCATGGTTTTGTGGGCTTCATTTCAGAGGGACGGATGTTGATAGAGGAGAGGAGTTTGATTCTCTGGACTTTACCTGTGAAGCAGCAGCAGAGGAGAGTCCAGATGAGGACGCAGATCAAAGTCATGTTTTTGATGAGGAGGATTTCTGTGTCTTCTGTTGTCATGAAGGACAGCTGTCAGTCATCCAGTGTTCAACTCTCAGGACTATAAACTCTCCCAGAGCACTGGAGCATGGTGCTGCTGATGCAAAGTGGCTCTCTATGGAAATGCTTCAGTTATGTCAACCTGGACCCTCCCCATGAGTTTTGTCTGACACATCCAAGAATAGACTTACATGTGGGAGGTATTCAGAGAAACAAATTCAAATTCAAAGAGGTCAGGAACATCTTAATTACTAACTCCTCATCTCACCTTGGAAACTCTCGACTGACTCTTCCTCCACGGCATTGGAGGTGTAGACTTCCACCCAGTGGAAATGCTCACAGAGTAGGAGCGCTTGGCCTGAGGAGAAGAGGAGGATGATAGAAGCAATAAGGAATCCAGGGGCTCAGGGCCTGACAGAGGGAGAGGTGGTAGGTGGGCATCACCCGGGACAGTGGTTGTCTCAGCGGTGAGGTCAGAGTGATGGAGTTCGATACACTCCTGCAGGAGAGGATGGGAAAGTTGTTGAGGATCTCAGATCTCTTGCTCATGAAACTCCTACCAGAAGTTTTGAACATGTGGGCAGATCCAGAAAACACAAAAGACTTTATCGGTTACAGTTGGGCAGACTTCTTTGCCTTATGTCCATGAAGTAACATTTCAGAGACAACTGGGTAACTCCCTCTACAGAAGAGGATCATGTGATATGATTGAAAGCAGTTTATCTCCTGACCACTAAATGTTCACACAAGTCTTCTCTTCTGGGTTCAGTGTTTGTGGACACATTTCTCTTGCATATCTCAACAGGCTGCATAGTCATCAGTTTTCCAAGGTGCTTTTTCCACACCGAAACAAAGTCAAGAGATTAGGAACATCGCTGAAATTCTGGGTCTTGATTTACCTCAACTACACAGGTAACAGTCTTTCAGAGATGGGCTGGTTTTCTACATTCTTCCGTCTAATAAGGGTATTTGCTGGTGTCTATCATGAATCCTCTTGTTTTCAAACTACTCCTCTTTGCTTAGTAAGTTCTTTCACATCATGATACGTGTAGAAGAATCTGCACTTCTGTATCAGTTATACTAAATGAAACAGGCCTATGAAAATGAGATGAGTAATCCAAACCTACAAAGTGTTGATCAGCATTCATCATATGGTTGAATTTGTTGCTCTTCAGGTCACAGCTGAACATTAGCTGCTGCTGGCTAAACCGATATATCACAATCAGGTCACTGCTGTCCAAAATTTATTCAGGATGCTGCTGACCATTAGCCATGTGTGAAAAAATCCTTCACATCAGAAGAAGCATGGCAGAGAATCATTAATGGAAGACTGTTAATTTTCTATGTGTGCCATGGTTCATATGAATTCTGTCTCTAAGTTTATGGTTCTATCTTTGTTTGTTTAACCGGGTCCTGTTTCATTTGTTTCATGGTAAGAAGCTGTGATGGAGGAATTAACTTGTTTTCTACATCACAAGTTTGTCATTGAACTTGTTCTGATACAAGTTTATTGGTGGTTGAAGCATCAATGGATGAAACAATTAATCTACATGATGAAACTGCGGGTGGGCATGTGTGTGTGTGTGTGTGTGTGTGTGTGTGTGTGTGTGTCCTCAGTGAAGTGTATCAGTCTCTGCAGTAGCTTCCAGCTGCAGCAGTCAGTTCAGTTTCTGTTCAGTCTAACTGAGGGAGGTTTTTGTACGACGGTTTTTCACTGTGTGAACACATACTGACTGTTGGGATAGTGAAAACTCTGACAGTAGTAAACTGCTGCATCTTCCGCCTGAACTCCACTGATGGTCAGAGTGAAGGCAGAGTTTGATCCACTGCCTGTAAAACGACCTGGAATCCCTGATGCTCGAGTGCTAGCAGCGTAAATGAGAAGTTTAGGAGCTGCTCCATCTCTCTTTTGGTACCAGGCTAAACGGGAGTTGCCATCATAATAAACATCCTGACTGGTCCTACAGTTGATGGTGACGGAGCCTCCCAGAGCAGAGCTCACTGCTCCAGGCTGAGTCACTGTGATCTGACCTCTGGACTCTGAGGACACAGAGACAAAAACATAAAGCAGCGTCATGGTTTTGTGGGCTTCATTTCAGAGGGACGGATGTTGATAGAGGAGAGGAGTTTGATTCTCTGGACTTTACCTGTGAAGCAGCAGCAGAGGAGAGTCCAGATGAGGACGCAGATCAAAGTCATGTTTTTGATGAGGAGGATTTCTGTGTCTTCTGTTGTCATGAAGGACAGCTGTCAGTCATCCAGTGTTCAACTCTCAGGACTATAAACTCTCCCAGAGCACTGGAGCATGGTGCTGCTGATGCAAAGTGGCTCTCTATGGAAATGCTCTGACTGACTCCAACAGGGACTTGGATTACTCTCATCATGCTGTTTATCAATGGATCAATCACTTGATCAGATCATTGATCAGCAGCATGCCATTGTTGATTTCTTTGTGTATTTGGGTTTTTAACATAAATACGTCAGAGGAACAAAATGCAATCTTTAACTTTTTATCTTTAGTACTGAAACCTGTCTGTCGTCATGGTTCAGCAGTGATGCCGGTCTGTTGCCATGGTTACTGAGCTCAGAGAGGGAAGTGAAACATTCAAGATCAGTTTCATCCAATCTGAGGAAGACCAACAGAACTAGAAGCTCCTCTGCTGCAGCCAACAGGACGGAGTTTAGTTGAGCTCATGTAAACTTTATTAATCTCTCTCTCTGCAGTGGGTCGAGTTGTTTTACTGGTTACTTTTACTGCTTTTACTCTTTCTATCTGCAACCCTGTGTCTTTCTGTCTCACTCACTGTTACTGTCATCCCACCTATTTAACATTATTCAACTTCAGATATTGAAATTCTCATTGTTGCAGAATCAGGTGCTTTAAAGGCTGTAATACAGTTAATATATTTGTTCTTTGAATAAAATATTTCATCATGGATGTGTGTTTATACCAACAAAGGATTCCTTATTCTATATTTTCACATGTTCAGGATTATAACTCATATCAGGGTAATGTGTTCTTGTCACTGGTGATATGTACATTAAAACTCTCTGGGATTACTTCATGCATTGACACAGTTATCCTCTACCTTGTTCAGTGTCATCTGACAGTGTCTGATTTCAGCAGTAATATCATAAAGCAAATATAAACAAGTTGAGAATTTAACTAAATAATTTTCAAATGTAGTTGACAGGAATCTAAAATATTCGATAGAAGAATGTCATCAGCATACAATGATATACTGTTCTTAAAGACTCTAGACATGTTTTTCTTCATGTTGTATCATGATTTTACATCACTATTCAGTGATAAATTACATGCTGTCACACTGGTATTGCGATGCTATCAGTTTTACATTATCATATCTAAAAGAGCTCTATCTAATTTATTAGGTTAGGTTTGCTGTGTTGGTCCCAGGAAACAGACATCAGCACTGAGATGATCACATTCTTTAGGGCAGGGCTGCACTGGCACAACATCTTATGTGCATAGTTGTAATAAAATTTAGAATAATCCACTGAAAAGGTTGTAAATTTTCTTTTGTTAAATCTGAAGCTTGTCTGGAAACAATATTACAGAAGGACAAACAGTATGATCCAAGTGATCGAGGATATTTAACCTCAGCAGCTGCAGAATCGGTCTAAACTGTAAAACTGAAATGAAAACAAAATCTTAAATAAAGGCTTCACATGTACAAGCTGAAGACCTCTCACTTTGTGGCGCTTCATTCAATTTATTTATTAATTATGCATCATGTTTCAGATACTGACGTTGTCCATTCTGTCTGTCCTCAGAATCACACCTGTCAGTACTTTCTTACAAGGACACAGATATTTGTTTCAACAACACAAGAAAACACTGGATCTGCAGGATAAACTCTGCAGGGCAGCTATAAACCAGTGTGGACACAGAGGTGAGATAAAGCTTTGCTCTCATTACTGGGAGCTGTGTGCCTTTTTTTCTATTTCAGTTTATATGGTTTTAACTATTCACTGTTGAGAAATTAGCCACTTTAAATTATTATTAACCATAATATTAATTTGCTATGGGCAGTACTTATGAGCTACTCCTCAAATCTTTGTTGAGGTGAAGGCATGTTGTCTCCTGCAGGATGCCTAGAAAACCATATTTTTATCATTCGGATTCAACGTTTTTATCACATTGGAAAAACAGTACAAACTAAATCATCCACTAGCACGTGACCAGAAACTGTTACAATGATTAGTTTTTTCAAAGAATACTTTGAATCAACTTGTATTTACACTATGATTCAGACTGGCCAGCAGGGGGAGCTGCAGCCCACACAGTCAGCTACAGAAGTAAGTTCAGATTCTGTTCAGTCTGACTGAGGGAGGTTTTTGTATGATGACGAGAGACAAAAACATAAAACAGGAGCTGGGGTTGGGCTGGGTTTCTGACAGATACACTGTATGTGTCTCATGTATGAAATGTGCCACTGGTTGAAGACTAACATGTTTTTACAAGTGTCCACAAAGTAAAATTAATCCTATAAACTGAAAAATGAAATGTCCGGCTAAAATATAAATTGTATGTAGTTCACATTTGATCAGAAATGCTTTAAAAAATGATGTTGAAAGACTTGCTGTGTGTTTTATTTGGGCTGAATTTCAAACCTCCTCTAGACTGATGCAGTGGATTCAGATCACTGTGTACAGGCTGTGAGACTGGCTGCTAATTAATGAGGAGAAGCAGTTTGGGACATTCTCCTCTCAGCCAATCAGGGTGTGAAGACGGCCTTTTGTGAAGGCTTAAGAGAGGTGGAGAATGGCGTCCAGGTAAGTCTGATTCTGTCATCATGTCTAAAACCTCTGAAGTGTCTCTGTTTCTGTGCAGCTGTTCATTCAGATCAGCTTCTTTTGAACTGAGGAAGGTTTTTGTATGAAGTTGTATCACCGTGTGAACAAGCGGCTGTAATCCTGCTGACAGTAGTAAATTCCTGCATCTTCAGTCTGAACTCCAGTGATGGTCAGAGTGAAGTCAGTCCCAGACTGACTCCAACTGAAACCACCTGAGACTCCAGACTGATGAGATTGAACTTTATAAATGAGGAGTTTAGGAGCTGCACAGCTTTCTGGAGATAAAACTGCAAGTGTTAACCAACACCTGAACTGACTTCTCATCTGATGAAGACAGTCTGTCCTGGGGCAACGGACTGAGCTCCAGGAGACTGAGTCAGGAAGACTTGTCCTGATGAATCTACAAAAACGTTGGAGTCTTGTATAGATCAAGACTTTTGTCATTAGTTGTCCCAGGTTGGCCAGCCTCAAATATTTAACAAATGAGATATGAACGTGGAATCATAATGTGACCAGGATCGACAAAGCGTGTGTGTGTGTGTGTGTGTGTGTGTGTGTGTGTGTGTGTGTGTGTGTGTGTCCTCAGTGAAGTGTATCAGTCTCTGCAGTAGCTTCCAGCTGCAGCAGTCAGTTCAGTTTCTGTTAAGTCTGACTGAGGAAGGTTTTTGTACGACGGTTTTTCACTGTGTGAACACATACTGACTGTTTGGATAGTGAAAACTCTGACAGTAGTAAACTGCTGCATCTTCAGCCTGAACTCCACTGATGGTCAGAGTGAAGGCAGAGTTTGATCCACTGCCTGTAAAACGACCTGGAATCCCTGATGCTCGAGTGCTAGCAGAGTAAATGAGAAGTTTAGGAGTTTCTCCATCTCTCTGTTGGTACCAGGCTAATGAGATACCACCATAAACCCTCTGACTGATCCTACAGTTGATGGTGACGGAGCCTCCCAGAGCAGAGCTCACTGCTCCAGGCTGAGTCACTGTGATCTGACCTCTGGACTCTGAGGACACAGAGACAAAAACATAAAGCAGCGTCATGGTTTTGTGGGCTTCATTTCAGAGGGACGGATGTTGATAGAGGAGAGGAGTTTGATTCTCTGGACTTTACCTGTGAAGCAGCAGCAGAGGAGAGTCCAGATGAGGACGCAGATCAAAGTCATGTTTTTGATGAGGAGGATTTCTGTGTCTTCTGTTGTCATGAAGGACAGCTGTCAGTCATCCAGTGTTCAACTCTCAGGACTATAAACTCTCCCAGAGCACTGGAGCATGGTGCTGCTGATGCAAAGTGGCTCTCTATGGAAATGCTCTGACTGACTCCAACAGGGACTTGGATTACTCTCATCATGCTGGTTATCAATGGATCAATCACTTGATCAGATCATTGATCAGCAGCATGCCATTGTTGATTTCTTTGTGAATTTGGGTTTTTAACATAAATACGTCAGACGAACAAAATGCAACCTTTAACTTTTTATCTTTAGTACTGAAACCTGTCTGTCGTCATGGTTCAGCAGTGATGCCGGTCTGTTGCCATGGTTACTGAACTCAGAGAGGGAAGTGAAACATTCAACATCAGTTTCATCCAATCTGAGGAAGACCAACAGAACTAGAAGCTCCTCTGCTGCAGCCAACAGGACGGAGTTTAGTTGAGCCCATATAAACTTTATTAATCTCTCTCTCTGCAGTGGGTCGAGTTGTTTTACTGGTTACTTTTACTGCTTTTACTCTTTCTATTTGCAACTCTGTGTCTTTCTGTCTCACTCTCTGTTACTGTCATCACACCTATTTAACATTATTCAACTTCAGATATTGAAATTCTCACTGTTGCAGTTATCAGATGCTTTAAAAGCTGTAAGACAATCAATATATTTTTTCTTTGAATAAAATATTTCATCATGGATGTGTGTTTATACCAACAAAGGATTCCTTATTCTATATTTTCACATGTTCAGGATTATAACTCATATCATGGTAATATTTTCTTGTCACTGGTGATATGTACATTAAAACTCTCTGGCATTACTTCATGCATTGACACAGTTATCCTCTAACTTGTTCAGTGACATCTGACAGTGTCTGATTTCAGCAGTAATATCATAAAGCAAATATAAACAAGTTGAGAATTTAATTAAATATTTTTTTCAAATGTAGTTGACAGGAATTTAAAACATTCGATAGAGTTTTAAGAATTTGAAAGAAAATGTAGTGTATCATCAGCATACAATGATATACTGTTCTTAAAGACTTCAGACATAGTTTTCTTCATGTTGTCCCATGAAGTTACATCACTATTCAGTGATAAATTACATGCTGACCAGTAGTATTGTGATGCTATCAGTTTTACATTATATCTAAAAGAGCACTGTCTAACTTATGTATGTAACAATGCATCTGGTTTGCTGTTTTGGTTCCAGGAAACAGACATCAGCACTGAGATGATGACATTCTTTAGGGCAGGGCTGCGCTGGCACAACATCTTATGTGCACAGTTGTGATATAATTTAAAATAATCAACTGAAAAATGTTGTCAATTTTCTTTTGTTAAATCTTAAGCTTGCCTGGAAATGACATTACATAAGGACAAACAGTATGATCCAAGTTAACGAGGATATTTAACCTCAGCAGCTGCAGAATCGGTCAAAACTGTAAAACTGAAATGAAAACAAAATCTTAAATAAAGGCTTCACATGTACAAGCTGAAGACCTCTCACTTTGTGGCGCTTCATTCATGAATGTATTAATCATGTGTCATGTTTCAGATACTGGCGTTGTCCATTCTGTCTGTCCTCAGAATCACACTTGTCAGTACTTTCTCAAAAGGACACAGAGATTTGATTCAGCAACACAAGAAAACACTGGATCTACAGGATAAACTCTGCAGGGCAGCTATAAACCAGTGTGGACACAGAGGTGAGATAAAGCTTTGCTCTCACTACTGGGAGCTGTGTGCCTTTTTTTCTTTTTCAGTTTATATAATTTTAACTATTCACTGTTAAGAAATTAGCAACTTTGAATTATTAACCATAATATTAATTTGCTATGGGCAGTACTTATGAGCTACTCCTCAAATCTTTGTTGAGGTGAAGGCATGTTGTCTCCTGCAGGATGCCTAGAAAACAATATTTTTATCATTTAGATTCAACGTATTTATCACATTGGAAAAACAGTACAAACTTAATCATCCACGAGCACATGACCATGTATTTACACTATGAGTCAGACTGGCCAGCAGGGGGCGCTGCAGCCCACACAGTCAGCTACAGAAGTCAGTTCAGATTCTGTTCATTCTGACTGAGGGAGGTTTTTGTACGATGTCGAGAGACAAAAACATAAAGCAGGAGCTGGGGTTGGGAGTGGCAGTTTGGCACATTTCCCTCTCAGCCAATCAGGGTGTGAAGAAGGCCTTTTGTGAATACTTAAGAGAGTTGGAGAATGGCATACAGGTCAGTCTGATTCTGTCATCATGTCTTAAACCTCTGAAGTGTCTCTGTTTCTGTGCAGCTGTTCATTCAGATCAGCTTCTTTTGAATTGAGAAGGGTTTTTGTACAACGTTGTATCACTGTGTGAACGAGCGGCTGTAATCCTGCTGACAGTATTAAATTCCAGCATCTTCAGTGTGAACTCCACTGATGGTCAGAGTGAAGTCGGTCCCAGACTGACTCCCACTGAAACCACCTGAGACTCCAGACTGACGGGATCGAGCTTCATAAATGAGGAGTTTAGGAGCTTCTCAGCTTTCTGAAGATACAACTACAAGTGTTAACCAACACCTGAACTGACTTTTCATCTGATGGTGACAGTCTGCCCTGGAGCAACAGACTGAGCTCCAGGAGACTGAGTCAGGAAGACTTGTCCTGATGGATCTGCAAAAACGTGCTAAAGTCTTGTATAGTTTAAGACTTTTGTCATTAGTTGTCCCAGGTTGGCCCACCTCAGATATTTAGCAAATGAGATATGAATGTGGAATCATAATGTAACCAGGATCGACGAGGTGTGTGTGTGTGTGTGTGTGTGTGTGTGTGTGTGTGTGTGTGTGTATGTGTGTGTGTGTCCTCAGTGAAGTGTATCAGTCTCTGCAGTAGCTTCCAGCTGCAGCAGTCAGTTCAGTTTCTGTTCAGTCTGACTGAGGGAGGTTTTTGTACGACAGTTTTTCACTGTGTGAACACACTCTGACTGTTTAGATAGTGAGCACTCTGACAGTAGTAAACTGCTGCATCTTCAGCCTGAACTCCACTGATGGTCAGAGTGTAATCAGTCCCAGAGCCTGACCCACTGAAACGATCTGAAACTCCAGACTGGCGGGAACCACAGTTAATAAGGAGTGTAGGAGCTTCTCCAGTTTTCTGAAGGTACCAGTTGAAGCAGTAACTCGTACTTGGGCTGACTTTACATCTGATAGAAACAGTCTGTCCTGGAGCAACAGACTGAGCTCCAGGAGACTGAGTCACGGTGACTTGTCCTGATGAATCTGAAAAACATGAAAAATAGGAGAAGGGTTTTTAAGGGTTAAAAATCCAGTTTGGAGAAAGACGATCAACATCCAAACAGAAGAGGATCATTTCTTTAACATGGAGAACAGATGGAAGAAGGTCCATGCTGCTTGTTTCAGTGTTTCTCCATCATAGCAGAACATCACTGTGGTGAACCTGGTGGCATCCTGAAGCAAAGTTTTCAGCAGAGAGTCTCACCCTGAACAAGGAGCCCCAGGGTGGCCAGCAGTAGAACCAGTGACATCATCATTGTGCTGCCGGCGTGTCAGTGGCTGTGAAAGGCCTGGACAGCCACTGATCAACACTGGCCTCTTAACGGCTGGGAGCAGAGAGGCAGGACACATATGCAAACACACAGAGTCAGTCAACTGTAGCTGTCCTCAACATGTCATGATACTGACCTACACATTTACATATTCACATGTAGATTTATATAGTTTTGTTGTTGTTAAAACTGCATATCACAGAAAGTGTTCAATGGAATATGTGTTTCTAATAAATATGTGGTTTTGAATTATCTGTGTCTGCAGTAGAAGATGTGATCACACTGTAAAAAATGCAAACTACCACCTGTGTTTCCAGTCTGAGAATTTGTTTAAAGTTATACAAATTTCCAGTTAAAGCAACAGGAGGTTTTAGTTTTTCTTACACTAATTCAAGGTTATGAAGTTAATTTACGTGACATGTTGCAATCGAAGGTGCACTCTGAAATCTAAACTGAAGCCCCTTCATGCGACACACATGTAGACCATCTATACAAATATGTATCCCTTTTTATGCATGGTGTGCACTACAGTGGACAAATATCTGTAAGACAATATGAAGCATTAAAGCTGGAGTAACATGTCCCATCCTCCATGTGGTGGATCCTTAAAGCCCTGTACCCAACTGCAGTTGGTTATTTGTATCTGTTCATAATTTAGAGATATGGCATCATAAACTCAAAATAACGGAGACAAGAGGAGATGCACCGAGTACATCTGGAATACATGTTAATCCTAAATTCCAGGTGTTAAATGTATTCAGATATTAATAACATATTTTCAATACATTTTCTGAGTGAAAGTGCCTTAAACACATGTATTTTTAAATGACAGTGGACATCACCTTCATGACACTGAAATGTGTTAATGCTGACAAGTTTACATTATGGAGATAAAACACTGGTCCACAGACGAAGCAATGCCATATGACACTACTCCACTTGTGTAATAATTAACTAATTTTCTTGCATTTCCTTTATACAAGTTGTAGAGGTGCAGATTTAAATTTGTGTTTGACCAAACAGGATCATAATCCAGAAACAATGTGAAAATTTGAATATTTTTAATTTATAATGTAATCTAAGCATTAATATGTAACACTTTCTCAGATTTCTGCACAGATGCTCCAGTGAATGTGTTAACTGAGGTCAGTCACATTGGCAGCCTGGCAGAGGGCAGCAGTGTAAACCTGACCTGCAGCAGTACTGCCAACCCAGCTGCAGGTAGATACACCTGTACAGGAGGACTGCCTCCAGCTCCCTACTCAAGGTGGCCTCAGAACAGGTCCTGTCTTTACCCTCTCTGGAGCGGTCCAACACTGGACTTTATATATGTCAGGCAAGGAACCATGTGGGAGAAAATAACTCTGATGAAGTGCTGCTGGAGGTGGAGATTTCAGAGAGTGAGTCCCCAAACTGGGAAAAAGAGAAAGGGGGAATGACATGATGTCGGCCAGGTGGAGACACAGAGAAGTTTCTTAATGGAGTTTCCGCAAAATGTTGTATTTCACAATTTTATTTTGATAATATTATACAACAAGATAACAAATGTTCTAGTCTGCCTCACTGGCACCTCAGGACCACCAGCAATGGAAGAGGAAGGTGGTGAACAGAAAGCAACATCCTCACGTGCTTTCATGTTCCAGTATACCACCTGGTCCTCACAAACCACCATGTCCATATACCAGCACTTCCTCACATTCCACCACGCCACCAAAGGAATGGGGTCTAAGGTTGGATTATCAGTACTTCTTGGACATTCAGCATGCCTGGTTTGACAGGCTGCAGGGGGAACTGGCTGAGCTTTGAGAGGAGCCTCCATCAGATGGAAAGCTGCACACATTCCCTGCTGTGGTCCATGAACAGGAGTCCTCCCTCCAGACTGAAACCTGCTTATCTCTTAGCCATTTGTTTTCCAAGGGTGTTCCAGCAGCAACCTCTTCGACCAAATCTCTTAGCAACCTTCCAGGCATTCACCCATGGAGTCGTCCCACCAAAGGTCATCAGAGACGAGGAGGTTTTAGAGGATAAACAGTTAAAATGAAGATCTCTTTGAAGTTCTATTAGTTTTTTTGTTTCTTCTGTGAAATGAACATCAGCATGACATGTTTATTTGTATTCAGAATAATCTAAAGTTAAGACATTTTTGTTAGATTCACCTTTCCACAATATCAAACATCTATCAGTTATTTCTTTCCTGTTCAGAATCTTAAAATAAACTTGAATTTGTATTAACAAACCTGTGTATCGAAGACTATCTCTTGTTATTGGTGAATATGATAAATATAAATAAGGCAGTCTTGTGCCATTTTCACATCTGAAATTGAATTATCCTCCAGGGGAGGTCAGCCAAAATACACTTTAACACCTGGTCCTTTGTGAGTTTCCCCCCCAAATTTGCTGTTTGGGAGATCTAATATTTCTTAATTTCTTAGTCATTTAAAATGGGAGTGATGGTTCCAAATAAAAACATCGATAACTATCTAACCCAAAACTGAAAAAGGGAGGAGGAGGGTCACGTAACATATTACAGCATGTCATCTGCATACAACCTCATTTTCTGATGGTTTAAATTTTCAATTCAAGAAAGATACTGTGATTTATCTTTGGTCCTTTTAGTGAACTACTGGTGTGTGTTTCCCTGTGTGTGTGTGTGTGTGTCCTCAGTGAAGTGTATCAGTCTCTGCAGTAGCTTCCAGCTGCAGCAGTCAGTTCAGTTTCTGTTCAGTCTGACTGAGGGAGGTTTTTGTACGACGGTTTTTCACTGTGTGAACACATACTGACTGTTGGGATAGTGAAGACTCTGACAGTAGTAAACTGCTGCATCTTCAGCCTGAACTCCACTGATGGTCAGAGTGAAGGCAGAGTTTGATCCACTGCCTGTAAAACGACCTGGAATCCCTGATGCTCTTCTATTAGCATAGTAAATGAGAAGTTTAGGAGCTGCTCCATCTTTCTGTTGGTACCAGGCTAAAAGGTGGATGCTGTTCGAAACATGAACATCCTGACTGGTCCTACAGTTGATGGTGACGGAGCCTCCCAGAGCAGAGCTCACTGCTCCAGGCTGAGTCACTGTGATCTGACCTCTGGACTCTGAGGACACAGAGACAAAAACATAAAGCAGCGTCATGGTTTTGTGGGCTTCATTTCAGAGGGACGGATGTTGATAGAGGAGAGGAGTTTGATTCTCTGGACTTTACCTGTGAAGCAGCAGCAGAGGAGAGTCCAGATGAGGACGCAGATCAAAGTCATGTTTTTGATGAGGAGGATTTCTGTGTCTTCTGTTGTCATGAAGGACAGCTGTCAGTCATCCAGTGTTCAACTCTCAGGACTATAAACTCTCCCAGAGCACTGGAGCATGCTGCTGCTGATGCAAAGTGGCTCTCTATGGAAATGTTTCAGTTATGTCAACCTGGACCCTCCCCATGAGTTTTGTCATGTACATGTAAGAATACACTTACAGATGGGTGGTATTCAGAGATACAAATTCGAATTCAAAGAGGTCTTGAACATCTTAATTACTAACTCCTCATCTCTGCGGGGAAACTCTCGGCTGACTCTTCCTCCACGCCGTTGGAGGTGTTGATTTTGACCGGGCGGCGCTTCCGCCCGACAGGCTTCAAACAGTGGAAATGCTCACGGAGTAGGAGCGCTTGGCCTGAGGAGAAGAGGAGTTAGATAGAAGCAACAAGGAATCCAGGGGCTCAGGGCCTGACAGAGGGAGAGGTGGTAGGTGGGAATCACCCGGGACAGTGGTTGTCTCAGCGGCGAGGTCAGAGTGACGGAGTTTGATACACTCTTGCAGGAGAGGATGGGAAAGTTGTTGAGGATCTCAAATCTCTTGCCAATGGAACTCCTCCCAGAAGTTTTGGACATGTGGGCAGATCCAGAAAACATAGAAGCTTTTATCAGTTGCATTTGGACAGATTTCTTTGTCTCAAGTCCATGTAGTAACATTTTGGCCACTGGACAACTTAACTCAGCTGAAGAGTACCATGTCATCTTTAAAAGCACTGCATTGGTTTAATTCCTCACCTCTTAATCTTCTCATTACATTAGTCTTTTCTTCTGGGTTCTGTGATTATAGTCACACATCTTTTGGATTGGCCGCATATTTATCAGTTCTCAGGGGCACTTTTCCAAATTAAAACATTGTCTTCATAGTACGAGGGTCTACCTGTGCCAGGAGAAAGTGTTTCCGGTAAAGTCTATGTGGTGCGGCTAAGGCTCTCTATGTGAATCTTAGGTTGCTCAACAACGCCACCTTGGGAATTACACCCAAGGAATTATTTTACAGCTATCAAAAACATAGGTTCGTTCCACTCAACAGGCAAGACACGTGGTTCCCAGTTTACAAAAATACTTTACTGATAAAACTGATAAATATTTTGACAAAAATTGCCATTCATACCAAATAATGAAAATGGAGCCTAATCAGGGGCTGAGGCCTACTGGTGCGGAAAGAGCTAGTGAAGGATAAGGGGACTCAACAAAAATAACTTAAAGAAAAAGGGTTCACCCAGACACGCGTGGCAGTCACACACTGTGGTATCACCAAAATCCAAGGGAGCACAGCACACAAGAAGGAGGGACACCACCATCCATGTCACAGCACCACCACCAGCCTGCAGCCACTGAGAAGGAGAAAAAAAAGGTTACAATGGAAATAATTAACCCAAAATGTGCAACAAAATATAAAACAAAAAGCAAGGAACAGTTCACAAAATAAGCTAAACACAATTGCCTAAACAAAACAATTTACTTAATCCAAACAATAAGAAAGTAAAGAAAGCAAAACAAACAATCCAAAAATAAGGGATTAACTCCTCACAACCATTCGGTTAAAATAAAAGAAATGAAGAGGTTAAAAATGTGGTGTCGGCAGTCCACCATGCAAGACGGCTGTAGCCAAAAAAACAGATAACAGCAGCGCCACCAAGCAGCACAAAGCCACAGAAAGAGGCAACAATGAACAGGTCCCCGCCGGAGACAAAGTCCGACGCAGCAGGGGACAAGATCGTGTATTTAGCAGCAGAGACCATGTCGTGTATCAAAGCAGTAGAAACAAAACAGCAGCAGTCCCAATCAGCTGGTCGTGGAGTCACGTGATTCGCCACCTGTGGATTTCGCCCAGCTGATGAGCATTCCCTAACAATAAACATAAAATACACTTACCACCGCCCGAGAGAACCAGGCATCAAACGGAGTACAGAGCACTCGGTCGCTGCTCTGCAGTGAAAACACACAGACTTTAAGCATGAGGACACCGAGCAATACGTGAATGAAGCAGCAGCAGCGAGGAGCATTACCTGCATGGGAAAACACCTCTGTCCCGGAAGTGACGCGTCACTAGGAGCACAAGAAGGAGGACCCTACTTATGTACTGCCGCCCTGGTGGTCAGCTGTGCAAGACATCCCTATTTCTATGCTGCTACATCTAGAATAGCGTCATATGTTGATTTTCCTCAAATAACATACTTGCAAAAAGGAACTATTTGTGGTCAAAGTCTGTCACAGTGGCCCAGCCATTCTTTACCTCAACTCAAGGGATGAGGAAGATTGCTGTAATTCTAAATTAGCGACTAGGTCTTGATTTACTTCGACTACACGGCTAACAGGCTTTTAAGTATGGGCCTTTTATTCTAAATTCCTCTGTACAAGAAGGGTATGTTCTAAAACATTGCAGACTGATTTCAATCAACTCCCCTTTGCTTGATGATGCATGTAAGAATCAGCACTTCCATCCTAGATACAGCTATAAATAGGTCTAAAGTTTGGTGAGTAATCCAGGGCTAGAATGTGTTAATAGGCTATATGCCAACCGTTGTGGTGACGTATTTCCGCTTAAAAGTCAGCCAGCGCGAACACTTCCGGTGGCCATCCGCTTTGTTTGTTTTGGTAGGTAGTGTGGCTAAGCTAGTCGACTCGACGATGAAAAAGTTTAAATATCAGCGATCGTCTGGTACGACAGCTGAGCACTGTTGTGTGCCATTGTGCCAGGCATCCAGCTAGTTTTTTCACTTTTCCTGCCGACGAGGAGATAAGGTGGATAGTCGCGATCCGCAGGGACAAATTTACGATCACGGCTCACACCCGGGTGTGTAGCCGGCATTTTAAACCGGAAGACATCCGTGAGCCAGCATCAGAAACCGCACGACGTCTGTTGAAAAGGGGATCTGTCCCGGAGTTATTTGAGTGGAACAGTTTCTCCCTTCCACTTCCACGGCAGGGGGCTTGGGAGAGAAGGCAGAGACTACCGCTAGAGGATGACAGGGAGGCTAACGCAGCGGACCATGTAGCGGAAGAAGTCTCAATGGACCACCACTATGTGTCGGCTCCAGACCCAGCGGTTGTCGATTTTGTGCTGGAGGAAAATGCTTCTCTCCGGGAGGATATTCGCCAGCTACGAGGACAGGTCGAGAGCCTTACGCTGAGGCGGCGGTTCAGCATCCCCCGTTTTGCTGCCTCGGACAAAGACATTAGATTCTTTACTAGGTAAGTAAGTGGGGATAATGCATAACAATACAGACTATACGTTTCGGATGACACATGATTAATTAGCTCAATATTGAAATTCTATCGTGAACATGGATTATACAGTGCTAAGTGCTAATTTGTATTGCAGGAGTTGTTACGGGCTGAGGTTTAGACTAAAAATGCAGGAGACTGAAGGCGAGACCCAGTTCAAAGTTTTTAATTCTTTAAGCAAAAACACAAAATCCTAGTCAAAAAACTAGGGGATCAAGGCAGGAGGAAGGCTGGCCACGGCGTCGAGGGGAGTGGGTGAAAAAACAGGCGAGGCACACACAGGACGGGAATGGAATCATCTGGCAAGCTGGTGCAGTCATGACCTGGTTTAAGTGGAGGTAGGGTGATTGCTGTGATGCAAGACAGGTGTGTCTCATCTGGGTCTGTGAGACCAGCCACGCCTCCTGCCACAGCCTGAAACAGAAAACAAAGGGGAGGGGGAAAGCAGAGGAGCAACAAAAACCTAGACCATCACAGTACCCCCCCCCTCAATGGACGCCACCTGGCGGCCTCCCAGGCTTGTCTGGGAATTCCCGGTAGAAGTCAGTGAGCAGACGAGGATCCAAGATGAGGGCCTTGCTGACCCAAGACCTCTCCTCTGGACCGTACACCTCCCAGTCAACAAGGTACTGGAAACCACGGCCCCGCCTGCGCACATCCAGTATGCGGTGGACCGTGAATGCAGGGTGACCCTCAATGAGCCGGGGGGGCAGAGGGGGCTCGGCCGGAGGGCTCAGAGGGCTCTTCATGACAGGTTTTAGCAGAGACACATGGAAGGCAGGATGGACCTTCAAAGCGGGAGGGAGCTTAAGCCTAACGACACTAGGATTAATAATGCTGTCAATGATGTATGGCCCGATGTACCTGGGGGCTAGCTTGCGTGAATCAGTCTGAAGAGGGAGGTCACGTGACGAGAGCCAAACCTCTTGCCCAACCTGGTAATCAGGAGCAGGGGTCCAATGCCGATCCGCCAATCGTTTGTTCCGAGACGCTGATCGTGTCAAGGCTGCTCGGGCTTCCTGCCAGACTTGGCGGGCACGGCGTAGGTGGGCCTGGACTGAGGGGACTGCAACTTCAGACTCCTGACTTGGAAATAGAGGATGTTGATAACCCTTGGAGGCCATGAATGGGGACATACCTGTGGCAGTGCTGACCAGAGAGTTGTGGGCGTATTCGACCCAAGGCAGGTGGGTGGACCAAGAGGCTGGCAGACGAGAGGCCACACATCGTAGGGATGCCCCAAGGTCCTGGTTTGCCTGCTCGGTCTGGCCGTTGGTCTGTGGGTGGTAACCGGAAGAGAGGCTGGCCGATGCCCCCAGAGCTTGACAGAAAGCTTTCCAGACTTGGGAGAGGAACTGGGGGCCCCGGTCAGAAACAATGTCCTGGGGGATACCGTGGAGACGGAATAGATGGAGCACAAGAAGTTTAGCAGTTTCTAAGGAAGAGGGAAGTTTAGGCAGAGGTACAAAATGGACTGACTTAGAAAAACGATCAACAATGGTAAGTATAACCGTATTTCCGTCTGACGGGGGTAAGCCAGTAACAAAGTCCACAGCAACATGCGACCAGGGGCGATGGGATACGGGCAATGGACGGAGGAGACCAGCAGGAGCACGGTGAGATGACTTGCTGCGAGCACAGACTGAGCAGGCTGAGATGAACTCTTTGGTGTCAGCAGACATGGAGGGCCACCAGAATCTCTGCTGAAGCAGAGCCAGGGTCTTATGGTAACCAGGATGGCAGGCCAACTTGGACGAATGACACCACTGGAGCACGGATGACCTCACTGGGGGTGGAACGAAGAGCCGACCTCTCGGGCAGTGCTCAGGAATAGTATGCCCCTGGATGGCATCCTGAACTACCTGTTCGATCTCCCACCTGGCAGCTCCAACCACACAGGAGGATGGGACAATGGTCTCCACCGGGGTCTCCTCCACTGAGGGTGAGAACTGACGAGACAAGGCATCAGGCTTGATGTTTCGGGAACCAGGGCGGTAGGTAGGTAAGAGTGAAGTTAAATCTCCCAGAAAGAGTGCCCACTGTGCCTGGCGAGGGTTCAGCCTACGAGCAGAGCGTAAATATGCAAGATTTTTATGATCAGTCCATACAATGAATGGGTGTACTGCACCTTCAAGCCAGTGTCTCCATTCCTGCAGGGCCAACACGACTGCAAGCAGCTCCCGGTTTCCCACATCGTAATTGCGCTCAGCTGGGGAGAGGCGTCTGGAGAAAAAGGCACAGGGGTGGATTTTGTGGTCGACAGATGATTGCTGGGAGAGTATAGCCCCCACTCCCAAGTCTGAGGCGTCGACCTCCACGATGAACTGCCGATCTGGATCAGGGTGCGCTAGAACAGGGGCACTAGAAAACTTTTCCTTAAGGTTATTGAATGCAGCCTGTGCTGCTGAGGACCACACAAAAGCCTTCTTTATTGAAGTCAACTGTGTGAGTGGGGCTGCCAGCCTGCTATAGTTCTTAATAAATCGTCTGTAGAAGTTGGCAAACCCCAAAAACCTCTGAAGGTGTTTGCGAGTGGTGGGAACTGGCCACTCTACGACGGCCTTGATCTTGGCTGGGTCAGGCTTTAATTGGTCTCGCTCAATGATAAAACCCAGGAAGGAAACAGTTGAAACACTGAACTCACATTTTTCTGCTTTAACATAAAGCTTGTTCTCCATTAATCTCTGCAATACAGTTCTGACATGCAACACATGTTCCTTTACACTCTTTGAGAAAATCAAAATATCATCAAGATAAACAAAAACAAATCTATTCAACATATCTCGGAGAACATCATTAATCAAGGCCTGAAACACAGCCGGTGCATTAGTTAGCCCAAAAGGCATTACTTGATACTCAAAATGACCAAGGTGGGAGTTAAAAGCAGCCTTCCACTCGTCCCCCTCCCTAATTCTCACCAAGTGGTACGCGTTCCTCAAGTCCAATTTGGTGAAGACCACAGAGTCATGGAGGGGGGTGAATGCTGAGTCCATAAGTGGTAGGGGATACTTGTTCTTAATAGTGATTTCATTCAGACCTGTATAGTCAATACATGGGCGCAGGGACCCGTCCTGACCCTGCCCCCAGGGGAGACGATGAGGGGCGAATGAGGCGGTTGACAGGGAGTCCTGGATGTATGCCTCCATGGCTTCTTTCTCTGGCTTGGAGAGGTTATAGAGCTTTTTAGAAGGGAGAGGAGAGCCAGGAAGTAGATCAATAGCACAATCATAAGGTCTATGTGGAGGTAGTGAGAGTGCCTTGTCCTTACTGAATACCTGCTTGAGGTCATGATACTCACTGGGGACCGCTGATAAATCAATCTCCTCTGGGGGGCTCTGAGAGGTGGGAACACTGGTGGGTATGGCTGAGCGAAGACAGTTGGCATGGCAAAAAACACTCCAGTTAACTATGGAAGCAGTGGACCAGTCAACAAGTGGATTGTGAATCTTAAGCCAAGGCAGCCCCACTATAACAGGAGACATGGGTGAGGAAATGACAAACAGTTCTATCAGCTCGTGGTGGTTATCAGAGAGAGTCAGGGAAATGGGTTCAGTTCGGTGAGTAACTCTGGCTAATTGCTTTCCGTCAAGTGCCAAGACCTCCTGGGGTTCAGAAAGGGCTATGGTGGGAATATTAGCCTGGCTAACCAGTTCATAGTCAATGAAACTATCATCGGCACCTGAGTCTATTAGAACTTGAACGGGCAAGGTGTCATGTGACCAGCGCAGCATACCTTGAACCTGGATCCTTTTGCTTCTTGAGGGGGTTGAGTTTGGGGAGATGCAGCTCACCAGCGCCCCCCTGCTGGCTGATGAGCCTCCCCTTTTGGCAGAACTGGACACTTGGCCAGGGGGTGTCCTTCCTGGCCACAGTAGAAGCATAAGCCTTGGCGAAAACGTCGTTGTCTCTCTGCTGGCGTCAGTCTGGCTCGTCCCAGCTGCATGGGATCCTCAGCGTCAACTGGTGGTTGTGCAGCTTCCTCTGGGCGATCACTGGAGGCTCTCAAGGAGGTTGGAAACTGCTGGTGAGGACTGGAGGCAGGGGAGGAGAACCTGGATCTCCGCCCCACAGCCTTCTCCCTTTGTCTCTCCCTGAGTCTGTTATCTAGTCGGGTGGCTAAGATAATGAGCTCTTCTAGGGACGTAGTTTCATCCCTCGCGGCTAGCTCATCCTTTATTTCCTCAGACAACCCCTTTAAAAATACACCCTGTAAGGCTGCCTGATCCCACCCACACTCAGCGGCTAAAATGCGGAAGTCAAGTGCGTACTGGGAAACTGAGTTTCTGCCCTGGTATAATGACAATAACTGGCTGACTGCTTCTTTACCCTTAACGGGATGATCAACAACTCTTAGCATCTCTGACGTGAACGCTTTGAAATCTGAACACAAAGAGGGGTTGTTCTGTGATATGGCTAATGACCAGGCGGAGGCTTTATCAGAAACGAGACTCTTAATAAAGGCTATTTTTGATTGGTCTGTAGCGTAGGTAGCTGGTTGCTGACTGAACACTAGGGAGCACTGGTGCAGGAACTGGGAGCATGTCCCTAGGTCACCAGCATGCCTGGCAGGGATTGGGATGAAAGGCTCGCGGGGCAGGAGAGGTGGAGGGCCAGGTGGAGGGCCAGGTGAAGCAGCAGGTGGTGGAGGTGGAGAACTGCCAGGGGTCGTGAGGCTGCTGAGCTGGGTTGCCACCTGGTCCAGCCGGCCATCGAGCTGCGTCACACTGGTAGTGAGCTGTTGAAGAGTCTCCATGACTTTCCTTAGCGTGGCGTCGTGTTGGCTGATGAGCGCCCCTTGAGACGACAAGGCTTGTTTCATTTCATCCATCTTGGCCAGATGATTCTGTTATGGGCTGAGGTTTGGACTAAAAATGCAGGAGACTGAAGGCGAGACCGAGTTCAAAGTTTTAATTCTTTAAGCAAAACACAAAATCCTACTCAAAAAACTAAGGGATCGAGGCAGGAGGAAGGCTGGCCACGGCGTCGAGGGAGGTGGGTGAAAAAACAGGCGAGGCACACACAGGACGGAATGGAATCATCTGGCAAGCTGGTGCAGTCATGACCTGGTTTAAGTGGAGGTAGGGTGATTGCTGTGATGCAAGACAGGTGTGTCTCATCTGGGTCTGGGAGACCAGCCACGCCTCCTGCCACAGCCTGAAACAGAAAACGAAGGGGAGGGGGAAAGCAGAGGAGCAACAAAAACCTAGACCATCACAGGAGTGCCATAATAAAGTGCTGGACAAAAATGCCTGTATAAAGTGCTGAACTGTATTGCAGAAATACCCGTACTAATGTGCTAATAAGTGCAAGATTCTATTGCAGAATGCCCATATTAAAGTGCTTCAAGTATACAACAACATATTAAAATACAACAAGCATACAACAAACGGACAAAGAAGTATACAAATTTAAGTATGACATGTTCACAAATCTGGTTTTCAAATAGCCACGCTTTAAGATGTTTGGAGAATGATGCGATGGTTGGTAGTTGGTAGTACCGTGTATGTAAAGTGCAATATGTTATATGGAGGGGATATAATTACAATATTTGTATTCTCAGAATTATAATAATACAAAAAATAGGCAGATACATTTAATTAAAGTCATCTGTTTATTCTGTTGTGTAGTTAATTATGAACAGTTATTATTGTTATCTGTTTTCTATTTTTTTTTTAGGTTTGCATCATATGATCTCATGCAGTTTTGGGCCTTGATTGAGCCCTCTCTGCCATCTATGGTCAGTGTTCGACAAGGACAGAGAGGAACCCTCACTGATTCAAATGCTGCAACTCATTCCCTGCAGCCCATTGATGAGTTGTTCCTGTTCCTAAACTACCTGGCCCTTGGATCCAAGCAGCGGGACCTTGCTGACCGGTACAGTGTCCATCAGACCACAGTCAGCCGAATCATAACATCATGGAGCAACTTCCTGTATACAGTACTTGGCTCGATAAGGATCTGGATGCCTGAGGAGCAGATTCGCGAATTTCTGCCTGCAGACTTCAAGGACTACCCTGACACTACAGTCATCCTTGACTGCACTGAGCTGAGATGCCAGTGGCCCATCTTCCCCTCTCACTCCAGAGTGAGGTGTTTTATCCTACAAATCCCACTGCACTCTGAAAGGGCTCATTGGAATTGCACCACATGGGCGTAGTGACATTTATCTCTGCACTGTATGTGGGTCTCTCAGCGACAAGCAGATCACTGCGAGAATCTGGTCTCCTTACCTCCTAAAAACTGGTATGGCTGTCATGGTAGACAGAGGTTTTCTTATTGATGACATTGTACCCTACAAGCATCTACGGCCAGCCTTCCCTCCTCTGGCAGGTCCCAATATCTGCAGGTGAAGTTAGGGAGACGCAGGCCATAGCATGTCTCAGGGTGGATGTTGGCGCGCCTCATTCGCGGTGTCAAGGAGCACCAATTCTTTGACTCTGAAATTCCGCTTCGGCTTTTTGGGAGCATCAACCAACTCTACACTGTGTCATGTCTCCTCACAACTATTTGAAAATGGCCCACTGGTAAGGCTTGGGCAAAGAAGCCCGAGGTCTGAGTAACCACAACAAAGCCCCCATTTTTTGAGGAAGGACTTTTTGAAAACATGTGTGTATAAGTTCATACAAAAATGCAACTACACACCCGCACACACACTTTATCTCATTTATATACAAAGTGCTCTGTAAATAAAGTCTGATTGATGAATATACAGTGTGACTGCCTTTGGTGTGCACACCAAGCTTTCAGTCGGATGACCTTCATCAGGGCATTGCACATTACATAATGTGCATATGCAATGCCCTGATGAAGGTTGTCTGACTGAGAGCTTGGTGTGCACACCAAAGGCAGTCACACTGTATTTTTATATTTTTTATTATAGTTAGACTGACCTTCATCAGGTCATTGCACATAACATACAGTATGTATGTTATGTGCAATGACCTGATGGAAGGCTGTCTGTCCGAAAGCTTGGTGAATATAAAAAGAGTTGCTTGGATCTAAGTGTGCATTAAACCAGTTTTTTGTTTGTACTTTCAATAAATCTAAATCCCTTTTAAAAATACTTTAAATTGGAGCAGTAGTCTGCATTCATCTGTCCACTTTTGCAACCCCTTTTTTCCTTAATCTTATCAGTGTTTATAGTTATATGAAATCTGTTTGCATACAGTTCAAGCCTTTGAATGCTACCTTATTAAAATGCTTGTGTCAATTCAAGTAGTGCTCTGCTTTTGTTTGGTCACTAATTTTTTAGTTCCTGTCAGTTACCTTTTAAAACTAATTACTTAAGCTGTACAGAACACCAAAATGCTTCGATCCAAATCATTTATTCTTACATGTAGCCAAAACATTACATCACAAACACAAACATAATGCAGCAACATTTCACTGATGAATTTCTTTTGTATCCATCACAGTAACTATAAATACACATACATTGCCATCAACTCACTAACTGCTCAAGCAGGCGTTGAGGTAAAAATAAAAAAAGAAACGATGGTTTCAATGACTTCCATGTCACGGGGAACCCTCTGAATAAACATGTCATCTTCTGTGTAAATGACAAAGTCACACCAGTCACAGCCAGAAACCAACATTTGTCCCTGGATTTGCCAGTAGTACGCATGGGATCGCCTCAGTGTGTGTCTACCCTCCCTGATAGTAATGTAAGGGCAGTCCACATAGCTCTGCACATTTGGGCATTTGATTTCCAGCAGGCCAAACACTGGCTGCCCCTCAGGATCGTACACGATCCCATCAGGTGATGATCTCATCCATGGGGCATCAGGGTGAATCAGGAACCCACAGGGGTAGTGATTGACCTCCCTTACCCGCAGTACTCCTCTACTGCTATAGGATCCAGGTCAAGCCCCCGTCGCATGTCAGCAGTCTGACTGGATGGTCTCAGAAGCCTTCTGGCAAGGTTTTCAGCAGAGCTTTCCCCCCTAGAATGACAGACCTCTCTAAATTTTGTGGAGGTAATGCGGCCCCTCCTTAGTTGGTGCCACTCAGCACTGGAACTCTGCTCTCGTGTGCTGCTCTCAATTTTGTGTGCTGTCACCAAAGATGTTTCAAGGGACGCCATATGATGGTGTTGATGTTCGGAGCAGACGAATGCACAGGTAGAGGGTCCCAGCCTGTAACCAGGGAGTGGCAGCTGTGGGGGAGAAGGGGCAACTGTATGTGGACGGGTCCTGGGGACTGTCCTTGTTGGCAGCTGGTAGGACAGCACACTTCCCTCTTGCACCTGACCAAACTTGGATCCAACCAGAGGTACATCACTGGAGATGGCCATCGTTGTGATCATGGGAGCTTCATCAGCAGTGAGTCCATGATACACGTCCTGAACTTTCAGCGTGGAGATGTCTGGCAGAGTGCAGTTGATGCCTTTATACAAGTTGCTTATGTGAAAAAAAAACCCCACAAACAATTCATGTCATAAATAAGAAACACGTGCAAAAGTATGTGTGCAGGCACACATGTATGTATGTAACTAATTGAGTTTTGTGCATGTGACAGGTGTGTGTGCTTGTGAGTTGCTTGTATGAAGAGGGTGTGTGTGTGTGTGTGTGTCCATGTCCATGGAAGTAAGTAAATGTGTGCAAAGGTAGGGGTGGTGGTACATACATATATATTTGTAGTTACGTGTGCGTTTAAGCACGTAAGTGCTTCTCTGTGTGTGTAAATGTGTAAGTGGATGTGTTCAGTGTGTGTGTGTGTAGTATTAATAGTAACACATACCTGATTCCTTCAACAAGCTTCCTCTCCCTTGGTCTGGCTGACAAGATGACCATGTCATTAACTGGACCAGGTTTAATGCCCTGCATCCAAACAAAAACACGTTTCTATAAACATTGAACTGATATCCATACATAAAGAGTCATTAAAGGGTTGGTTACCATGGTCCTTGGTTTATGCCACTTCTGTTCAGTCTCTGTACAGCTGAACACTGGGGGAACAGATGTAAGCCTCAGCTGACAGTAGTGGGCCATCTGGTACAGTAGAGCTGCCACGTGGCTGCACAAGGCTGTACCTGCCACACAGGTGCACTGGCATCTCTGCAACTTGACTGGGTTTGAATCCCTTAGCACAATCTGTTTACAATAGCAAATGTTAGTAAGAGAACAAAATGTACTGGCTGCAAGTCTAATAATAGAAAGACAACATTAAATTAGTAAACTTCTGTTAGTAAACTTAAAAACTGTGCAAAATGAAACAGGAAAAAGTGTTATAAAAACACAATTTATTTGTAGTTAACCATGTAAAATAGATGTGTGTAATCTCACTTTACTTATTTCAAAGAAAAATACAAAATAAACGTTTAATTGAAATTATAAGAACTCAGAGCACATGTTTCTGTAAGAGCCATTAATTTTACATTCTTTCTTAATATGACACCTCGGGTACCTTAGGACATAATTCAGTGATTTATCCGTTATTCGCAGCAATGACATGACTCACAGAAACTTGATATGACAACAGAAACCTGTTTCTTAGTCTGAACTGAACCTGAACTGAACCTGTAGAATGACTTTCCCTTACACTCAGACAGTGAGGCTTCTGGCTTTTCTTCATGGACCTGTAGCACTCAGCCCTAACTGTGAACAGGTGAAGAACGCCATTGCTAACACTGTTAATTGTGCGCCGGAAGTAGTTCGGCTGGCTGAAAAACCCGGAAGTGCCAGACCGAAAGTCCGCGGCATATAGGCTACTGAGGGAACATATGGATACAAGGCGAATGTGTTATTTAAAATGTGGAAGTTACAGGCAAAAACGCAATTGCATCCATTCTAGCGCCACCTATATTCCAATTTGCACCAAATTTGGCACAGAGCCTCCGGGTGACTTTAGGAATAATTGACTTATGTTTGATGTTGAAAGCATTTAGTTTGACTGAAATATGAAACAATATGGTTTTTCAGCTGGCAAAAAAGATTGTTTGGTTATAACTAGCAGTTTTTTGGAGTGCCAAAATTCTTTTGATCAGACACATCTGGAGATTCTATGTGCAAAGTTTCAGGCAGATGGGACTTAAATTGTAGGAGGAGTTTGAAAAAGTAGGTTTTGCATATGCGCCGATTTAGCGAACGAAATGTGCAGCAGAAGTGGGCGTGTCCTATGTCAGAAAACCCAGCTCTATTCAGGGAACATACGGATATAAGGTTTGCGACCATGTTATTGAAAATGTGGATGTTACAGGCAAACACGCGATTGCATCCATTATAGCGCCACCTAGTGGAGTACATGTGCGATTTCTGGTATCGAAGAAGTGTGTCCTATTCTATCTGTGCCATATACATTTCAAATCTCTCAGCATAATAGTTTGGCTGAAATCAATGTTTGTTGTTTCTCTTGTAATAAGCCACGCCCACATTGACCAGTCATGACCACCTTCAAAATATGGCGTCAGGATTGGCCTTGCATCATACTGACCAAAATTTCGTAAAAATCCGTGTAGCCGTTCAAGAGATATAAACTTCCCATATTTTTAGCGCCCCCTAATGAGCAAACTTCGCCAAATTCATCTCATCCCTTCCCAGTCTCATGGCAACCAAGGATCTAAAGTTTGGTGTTAATAGCATTTATTTTGACCGAGATATCAAACAGTTTACATTTTTATAGCTAGCTACAGAAATTTGTTCGTTAATAATTTGCGCAATTTTTGGCAGAGCAAAAATCTTTTGATAACTTCAGATCAGGTCCAGCTGAAGAGTGTATGTGCCAAGTTTCACACAGATCGGACAAAATCCCAAGGAGAAGTTCGAAAAAGTAGGTTTTCCAGTTTTTGCGATTTAACGAAAAAACTTTCTAACCGGAAGTGGGCGTGGCCAATCGCAAAGTGATTCAGCTCCATTCAGGGAATCTGGGGATACAAGGTTTTTGAATGTGCGACCTACGGTGTGGGAGTTATAGGCAAAAACGTGTTTTCCTAGGTTATAGCGCCCCCTGCAGGCGGATATATGTAGTTTTTTGTGTCTGAGATATTCGCAGGAGTCTGGAACAACCCTCCAAATTGCACCACCCTCCCTTGCACGGTTTAGCCTGCAGCACCACTTTTAGCCGGAGAAAAATAAAAATAATCTTTACAATTACAATAGGGTTCCTCGCACCGCTGGTCCTATGCTTGCATACGCGTTTCCTCGGCCCCTCGGGCTTGGCCCCCTGATAAAAACACCCCAAATTGTTATTATTTCCTGCAGACTTGAAATGAATTTAAATGAAAAAAAAGAAAACATTCAACTTAAAGAGACATGCAGCAAAAAAGAAGAAAATATCAGGATCCAACCTAACTCTTTAAGTGAAATATAAACTTTGATATACTGTAGATTTAATGTTTGGACATGTGGACAGATCCAGAAAACATAGAAGTTTTCATCAGTTACAGTTGGACAGATTTCTTTGTCTCAAGTCCATGTAGTAACATTTTGGCCACTGGGCAACTAACTCAGCTGAAGAGTATCATGTCCTCTTTAAAAGCTCTGCATCAGTTTAATTCCTCACCGCTTAATGTTCTCATTAGTCTTTTCTTCTGGGTTCTGTGATTATCGTCACACATCTCACACATTTTGGGACAGGCTGCATATTTATCAGTTCTCAGAGGCACTTTTCAAAATTAAAACATGGTCTTCATAGTACTTGGGTCTACCTGTAACAGGAGGAAATGTTTCCTGTAAAATCTAGAATAGCATCCGATCATGATTTTCCTCAATTAGCATACTTGCAACAAGGAACTATTTGTTGTCATAGTCTGCCATAGTGGCCCAGCCATTCTTTACCTCAACTCAAGGGATGAGGAAGATTTCTGAAATTCTAAAATAGCGACTAGGTCTTGATTTACTTTGACTACACGGGTGACAGGCTTTTAAGGATGGGCCTGTTTTTCTAAATTCCTCTGTACAAGAAGGGTATGTTCAGAAACCTTGCAGACTGTTTTCAATCAACTCCCCTTTGCTTGATGATGCATGTAAGAATCTGCACTTCCATCCTAGATACAGCTATAAATAGGTCTAAAGTTTGGTGAGTAATCCAAAACTGGAATGTGTTGATTTGAATGTATCATATTGTTCATTTTGTTGCTGTTTAGGTCACTGCTGACTGTTTGCCATTGCTGTCTACAGCTTTTAAATCTAAACTTGGGCATTGTTGTCCTCAAGCTAGTGCTGACTATGATATTCAGGTCACAGCTGACCATTATACATTAATAGTTAAAGTTTGTAAATATAAAGCAGGGCATTTCTCTCTTCTAGTCTCTGATGGTGGGGTTGTTCATGTCACTGCTGACCATTCACCATTGCTGGCTAAAGCCTATACAGGTGAAAAAAAGCATTTATGGTACACTGTTGATTATAGTTTTTCTGTTTCATTTTCTTATTTTATGTCCATCTCTAAAAAGATTTCAAACACCGTTGTTTAATTGAGGCCTTCTACATTTCGCTTGATAGTAAAATATTCAGCTCATTTGATGTCAGGCTTTGTTGCTATGTTTCGTCTCATTACAGATTATTGCATTTAAGTAACCATTGGTTGTTACATTCCTGCTTGGTCAGTGAGCTTTCTTGGGGGAAATATTTGGCTGTTGTCTTTGGACAGCTTGCCCATTCATTTTGAGGAGGAATTATCTTGTTTCTGCAGAAGGCGGACGTTCCACAATTACAAAATCTCCCTATAGAGAAGCTGCACCAAATACTTTAATCAATAATAATCATCACCTATAACTTGCTCATCTGTGAACAAGATTCATGAAGATTCATCTTGAATCTGTAATAACATATTATTTTTACCCAATACACCTGTCTTAATGTGATGTGACTTTACATATGCAAATGTTGAACTGGATCCATGGTTGATAATGAAGGTTTGTAAAGGAGATCTGTGTCTTAATGTGTTTTTTTTAATTTAATATGGTTAAAATAAATGTGTTCCAGTATATAACTGAGGTCAAAGGTCACCAAGACATCTCTCCTTAAATATCCAAAGTTGGGTACTATTGAGGATTAGGCAGAAAGTATTTTGATTTCTATTAAGGTTATTATTTTTTTTTTTTTTTGGCACTTGTTTTGACTCATGATCATTAGCGGTAAGAGTAAAGATAGTGGAATGTGTGTGTGTGGTTGTGTGTGTGTGTCCTCAGTGAAGTGTATCAGTCTCTGCAGTAGCTTCCAGCTGCAGCAGTCAGTTCAGTTTCTGTTCAGTCTGATTGAGGGAGGTTTTTGTACGACGGTTTTTCACTGTGTGAACACAAGGTCACTGCCGGGCCAGTGAACACTCTGACAGTAGTAAACTGCTGCATCTTCAGCCTGAACTCCACTGATGGTCAGAGTGAAGGCAGAGTTTGATCCACTGCCTGTAAAACGACCTGGGATACCTGATGCTCGAGTGCTAGCATAGTAAATGAGAAGTTTAGGAGGTTCTCCATCTCTCTGTTGGTACCAGTGTAACCAGCTCCCGCTATAAACATCCTGACTGGTCCTACAGTTGATGGTGACGGAGCCTCCCAGAGCAGAGCTCACTGCTCCAGGCTGAGTCACTGTACTGACCTCTGGACTCTGAGGACACAGAGACAAAAACATAAAGCAGCGTCATGGTTTTGTGGGCTTCATTTCAGAGGGACGGATGTTGATAGAGGAGAGGAGTTTGATTCTCTGGACTTTACCTGTGAAGCAGCAGCAGAGGAGAGTCCAGATGAGGACGCAGATCAAAGTCATGTTTTTGATGAGGAGGATTTCTGTGTCTTCTGTTGTCATGAAGGACAGCTGTCAGTCATCCAGTGTTCAACTCTCAGGACTATAAACTCCCCAGAGCACTGGAGCATGGTGCTTCTGATGCAAAGTGGCTCTCTATGGAAATGCTCTGACTGACTCCAACAGGGACTTGGATTACTCTCATCATGCTGTTATCAATCGATCAATTATTCAAAATATTGATTAGGATATTTCAGTGTCAATTTTATAGGAGTTTGGCTTCATACTTGTTGAAAACTGTGTTTCACAATGTCATCTGTCTTGTTTAAATTAAATGAAGATGAATAAAGTTTTTATTAAAAATCATCATTTTAAATAAAAATATACATTCTGTAAATCTGTGGCTCTGTGTTATCGTCACTTATCATATCAGCTGATGATATTTTACAATCAGAGACTAATTGTGTTGAGTGTGTTTTGTCAAAGTCAGAGAGCCGTGTCTCTCTACAGTCAGAGGTTTTTGTACGGCGGCTCAATGAGTTTGTATCACTGTGGTACACGTTCGGTGGAGGAACCAGACTGAATGTTGGAAGTAAGTCAAATATTTCAATGTTTTTCTTATTTCAGGCACTATTTTTTCTTTTTTTCTACATATTAAAAAGAAAATAGCCAGTTTTTCGAATAAATGTTTAATTTTTGCACAAATATTTGTCAGTAACAGACAAAGTTTGCTCCTGAAACAAAAAATTCAGAAACTAATTCTACTAAATATGAAATGTTAAGACAGTATAGAAATCATTATTTCCTCCTTTAATGATAAAGTTGCATGTTGAGGGCTTGTAGGTTTAGTTCAGTGTGTCAAAGTCAGAGAGCCGTGTCTCTCTACAGTCAGAGGTTTTTGTACGGCGGCTCAATGAGTTTGTATCACTGTGGTGGACTTTTGGTGGAGGAACCAGACTGGATGTTGGAAGTAAGTTTCTGCACAAATCCTTCGTAAAAACTGTGAAGTCATTTTTGATGTCAGGTTTTGGATGTTTGAGGCAGATAAATATATCTTGTTTTAATTCCAACACTTTTATTCTTCATGTTTTAATTCTCCTCCTTTATCATGGAGGCTAACTCAGAGCAGCTTTACTAATCATTTCTTTACACATTCCTGTCAAAGTGACATTTACACAGCCTGAAGTGTAGAAAAGATAAAACTGTAAACCTGTTTTACAAATGTTTTGTAAGAGGAGATGTAATTTTTCACCTCAGTGATAGCAGTGTTCAAAACGCTCCTCTTGTCCAACATTTGATTGCAGTCGGTTCATTTTCTGTATTTGTGTATGTGTCCACTAAATATTTTAAAGTCACATATAGTTCAGGTTTTGTCTGATTGTGATGAGAAAGTTTGATGTGTTTTATTTCCAGTGTAGTTTGATATATTTCAGCTCATTCTGTTTGATGATTCTCTCTGTGCTGATATGCATGAGAGGCTTCTTAAAGGGAAGTGAAACAATGTGTGAGTGAGTGACTGGTGGAGCAAAAAACCATCTGACAGAAACTCCTTAAAGGACTAAATCAACTCTCACACAGTGAAGGTGTCCCAGTGTCTGCTGGTTGATTGACAGCAGTGTGGTCCCTGTCCTCTAAGCTGATTGGTGTCTCCTAGGTGATGTCCGTCCCACCCTGACGGTGCTGCCCCCCTCCAGTGAGGAGCTGCAGCAGGGGAAGGCCACGCTCATGTGTCTGGCCAACAAGGGCTTCCCCTCAGACTGGAGTCTGTCCTGGAAGGTGGACGGCAGCAGCAGCAGCAGCAGCAGCAGCAGCAGCAGCTGGGAGCAGAGCAGGAGCCCCGGGGTGCTGGAGAAGGACGGCCGCTACAGCTGGAGCAGCACCCTGAGGCTCCCTGCAGACCAGTGGAGGAAGGTGGGCTCTGTGACCTGTGAGGCCACCCAGGGCTCCCAGACTCCAGTCTCAGAGACACTGAGGAGAGACCAGTGTTCCCAGTCCTGACCTGACTCACTGGGACTCTGCTGCTGGTTTTACTCTCATACTGCTCTCAGCTCTCTCTCTGTTCTCTCTTTCTCTCAACATGTTTCAACATTAATGTGTTCTTGCTTCTGTTTCAACATTTTACAACAATAAAGATTTCATTACCTTTATTATAAATGAGACATGTCTTTGACCTTCTTCTTCAACATATGATATATGAGGTTTTCTGTTTCATCTACTCTTGTTAAGTTTCGTAATATTACAATTTTTGAGTATTTCTTTTTTCAAGTCACGTGTTATCACAATCATCTTGCCTTTAAGAAGATGAATTTGTTCATGAATCTTATTCTCGTTTTCTGAATGAAAAAATAGAAATAAAATAACATTAATTCAGCATTATAAATAAAAATAAATATCATCTGCGTAAAGTGATAACTCCTTCTCTTTCCTCAGATTGATCACAGTTTGAAAGTGTAATTTGTGTAGCTTGCAGTAATCTTTCTCTCTTTCTCAAAACATGTCTAAACATTGATGTGTTCTTGCTTCTGTTTCAGCATTTTACAACAATAAAGATTTCATTACTTTCATCATAAATGTGACATGTTTATGTCCTTCTTTCAACATATATGATGTATGAGGATCATTGTCAGATTAAAGCACACAGTCATTCAAATAACAATT